>NW_027194907.1:0-53488 GCF_032444005.1 Ranitomeya imitator
AAGCTTGTCAAGCGTAATTTACCTTATAATAATTGGAAGGCATTTGAAATTGGGGGTCATTTGGCTAAAGTTGTGGGGGGTAGGGCTGGTTCAAGTAATTAGTGGGCCCAGGAAATCTGGACCACGTCACGGCAGTGGAGCAGGGAGAGGTAAGTATTTCAACTTTGCAAGTGCTGTGAACCTGAGCAAGCAGGGGGGGCCCACTCGTTGGCATTGGCACTGGCACAGGGCCCCTCAAAGTACAGCGGTGTGTTTGCACGGCGGGGGCGCCTCCCACCGGCAGCAACACTTTTGCGTACTATGAGAGGCCCTGTGCCAGTGACGTCGCCAACTAGTATTCCTCCCCCCACCTGATGAAGGAACCTGCACTTTCATCTGCACCTTCCTCTTTGTCCCCGTGTAAGGTGGTATGGTATGCGGGAAGAGCAACCTGACTTTCAGCAGGGTCACAATGTTGTTGTGTAGCGTGCACGGGGAATGTTGCGTTATGGGTCAATGTACCAGCAGACTCATCTATCACTGGCTGGGCAATGGGCACGATGAAGTGGAAACACAGATATAGGCCCAAAGAAGAAAGTGGGCTAAATGCAGTTCAAAATTGGTAACACAGGAATAACCAGGGGGCATTGCAAGTGGAGGACAACTGGAATGAGAGGCTGACACAGAGAGTAGGGCCAAATCAGTAAGTAGTCGAAATGCAGTTCAAAATTGGCAACCGTAGTAAACAGGCGGCACAGCTTTGTTCAGTGGAGGAGAACAGCAAGGAGTGGCAGACACCGATAGTAGGCCCCAAACCAACTAGTACGCCAAATGCAGTTGTTCCATTTAACCACAATTTAATGAGAGCCTGAAGATAGAAGCTCAGGAAAGGCAACCTGGGGAACACCTTGGAGTGTAACACACCATCTCTCTCCACCCCATACCCATTTTGTATGGCCTAATGCAGTGTACTTTTCTACAACTACTAAACGAGAGTCGGAAGACCGAAGCAATGGCAAGGAAACCTGGGGAACACCTTAGAGTGTAACACACCCTCTCTCTACACCCCATACCCAATTTGAAGGCCTAATGCAGTGTAGTTTCCAAGAACTACTAAACGAGAGCCGGAAGATCGAAGCTCAGGAAAGGCAACCTGGGGAACACCTTGGAGTGTAACACACCCTCTCGCTACACCCCATACCCAATTTGAAGGCCTAATGCAGCGTAGTTTCCAAGAACTACTAAACGAGAGCCGGAAGATCGAAGCTCAGGAAAGGCAACCTGGGGAACACCTTGGAGTGTAACACACCCTCTCGCTACACCCCATACCCAATTTGAAGGCCTAATGCAGCGTAGTTTCCAACAACTACTAAACGAGAGCCGGAAGATCGAAGCTCAGGAAAGGCAACCTGGGGAACACCTTGGAGTGTAACACACCCTCTCGCTACACCCCATACCCAATTTGAAGGCCTAATGCAGCGTAGTTTCCAACAACTACTAAACGAGAGCCGGAAGATCGAAGCTCAGGAAAGGCAACCTGGGGAACACCTTGGAGTGTAACACACCCTCTCGCTACACCCCATACCCAATTTGAAGGCCTAATGCAGCGTAGTTTCCAACAACTACTAAACGAGAGCCGGAAGATCGAAGCTCAGGAAAGGCAACCTGGGGAACACCTTGGAGTGTAACAAACCCTCTCTCTACACCCCATACCCAATTTGTAGGCCTAATGCAGCGTAGTTTCCGACAACTACTAACGAGAGCATGAAGATCGAAGCTCAGGAAAGGCAACCTGGGGAACACCTTGGAGTGTAACACACCCTCTCTCTACACCCCATACCCCAATTTGTAGGCCTAATGCAGCGTAGTTTCCGACAACTACTAAACGAGAGCCGGAATATCGAAGCTCAGGAAAGGCAACCTGGGGAACACCTTGGAGTGTAACACACCCTCTCTCTACACCCCATACCCAATTTGAAGGCCTAATGCAGTGTAGTTTCCAAGAACTACTAAACGAGAGCCGGAAGATCGAAGCTCAGGAAAGGCAACCTGGGGAACACCTTGGAGTGGAACACACCATCTCTCTACACCCCATACCCAATTTGAAGGCCTAATGCAGAGTAGTTTCCAAGAACTACTAAACGAGAGCCGGAAGATCGAAGCTCAGGAAAGGCAACCTGGGGAACACCTTGGAGTGTAACACAACGTCTCTCTACACGACGGAAGGGCTGATTCTTAGGAAGGAAGGCTGTTGGAAATAAGCATTGCGCGTCCGAGGGTGATTATATTCTTATTAGGTATATACTCACCCTCGGACGCGCCCTGCTTCTTTATTTGGAATGAATGTTTATTTGCAATGTGGTGTTGACTTTCTCTATTATTTTGGTAATTAATGATTTTATTATTTTCATTATTTTGCATCTTCTCGGCAATAATATAAAGAAGACGCGACAGGACAACACTCGGTGGATGCCATATGTGTGTTTTCAATTTAAAAAAACTTTCAGTTAACTACTTGCAGGAGAAAGTAATTGTAGCTGGTGGCCATTTTTAGTACTGTACCAGATTAGAGTTGTGTGTTTGTTTTTAATGTTAAAATGTCTGCATTTGATATCTCACCAGTATTTTCTTTTTTATAAGCAAAATACTTATTTTTATATTTTCTGATGTTGGTTCCAGGGGTACACGGCCAGCAGTGCCCTGGTCAGTGTAGTAGTAGTTGAAAGAATGGACCGCAGACAGGCATCGAAGGCCTAAAATAATAACACATGGCTGTAGGCAATTTTAAATTGGTTCCAGGGGTACACGGACAGCAGTGGTGTGGTCAGTGGAGGCCTAGTGGAAGGAGTGACCGCAGACAGGCATCGAAGGCCTAAAATAATAACACATGGCTGTAGGCAATTTTAAATTGGTTCCAGGGGTACACGGGCAGCAGTGACCTGGTCAGTGTAGTAGTAGTTGAAAGAATGGACCGCAGACAGGCATCGAAGGCCTAAAATAAAAAAATTGGGCTGGCTGTAGGCAATTTTAAATTGGTTCCAGGGGTACACGGGCAGCAGTGGTGTGGTCAGTGGAGGCCTAGTGGAAGGAGTGACCGCAGACAGGCATCGAAGGCCTAAAATAATAACACATGGCTGTAGGCAATTTTAAATTGGTTCCAGGGGTACACGGGCAGCAGTGACCTGGTCAGTGTAGTAGTAGTTGAAAAAATGGACCGCAGACAGGCATCGAATGCCTAAAATAATAACACATGGCTGTAGGCAATTTTAAATTGGTTACAGGGGTACACGGACAGCAGTGACCTGGTCAGTGTAGTAGTAGTTGAAAGAATGGACCGCAGACAGGCATCGAAGGCCTAAAATAAAAAAATTGGGCTGGCTGTAGGCAATTTTAAATTGGTTCCAGGGGTACACGGGCAGCAGTGGTGTGGTCAGTGGAGGCCTAGTGGAAGGAGTGACCGCAGACAGGCATCGAAGGCCTAAAATAATAACACATGGCTGTAGGCAATTTTAAATTGGTTCCAGGGGTACACGGACAGCAGTGACCTGGTCAGTGTAGTAGTAGTTGAAAGAATGGACCGCAGACAGGCATCGAAGGCCTAAAATAATAACACATGGCTGTAGGCAATTTTAAATTGGTTACAGGGGTACACGGACAGCAGTGACCTGGTCAGTGTAGTAGTAGTTGAAAGAATGGACCGCAGACAGGCATCGAAGGCCTAAAATAAAAAAATTGGGCTGGCTGTAGGCAATTTTAAATTGGTTCCAGGGGTACACGGGCAGCAGTGGTGTGGTCAGTGGAGGCCTAGTGGAAGGAGTGACCGCAGACAGGCATCGAAGGCCTAAAATAATAACACATGGCTGTAGGCAATTTTAAATTGGTTCCAGGGGTACACGGACAGCAGTGACCTGGTCAGTGTAGTAGTAGTTGAAAGAATGGACCGCAGACAGGCATCGAAGGCCTAAAATAAAAAAATTGGGCTGGCTGTAGGCAATTTTAAATTGGTTCCAGGGGTACACGGGCAGCAGTGACCTGGTCAGTGTAGTAGTAGTTGAAAGAATGGACCGCAGACAGGCATCGAAGGCCTAAAATAAAAAAATTGGGCTGGCTGTAGGCAATTTTAAATTGGTTCCAGGGGTACACGGGCAGCAGTGACCTGGTCAGTGTAGTAGTAGTTGAAAGAATGGACCGCAGACAGGCTTAGAAGGCCTAACATAACAAACTTGGGCTGGCTGTAGGCACTTTTAAATTGGTTCCAGGGGTACACGGGCAGCAGTGGTCTGGTCAGTGGAAGTCTAGTGGAAGGAGTGACCGCAGACAGGCTTCCAAGGCCTAACATAACAAACTTGGGCTGGCTGTAGGCACTTTTAAATTGGTTCCAGGGGTACACGGGCAGCAGTGGTCTGGTCAGTGGAAGTCTAGTGGAAGGAGTGACCGCAGACAGGCTTCCAAGGCCTAACATAACAAACTTGGGCTGGCTGTAGGCACTTTTAAATTGGTTCCAGGGGTACACGGGCAGCAGTGGTCTGGTCAGTGGAAGTCTAGTGGAAGGAGTGACCGCAGACAGGCTTCCAAGGCCTAACATAACAAACTTGGGCTGGCTGTAGGCACTTTTAAATTGGTTCCAGGGGTACACGGGCAGCAGTGGTCTGGTCAGTGGAAGTCTAGTGGAAGGAGTGACCGCAGACAGGCTTCCAAGGCCTAACATAACAAACTTGGGCTGGCTGTAGGCACTTTTAAATTGGTTCCAGGGGTACACGGGCAGCAGTGGTCTGGTCAGTGGAAGTCTAGTGGAAGGAGTGACCGCAGACAGGCTTCCAAGGCCTAACATAACAAACTTGGGCTGGCTGTAGGCACTTTTAAATTGGTTCCAGGGGTACACGGGCAGCAGTGGTCTGGTCAGTGGAAGTCTAGTGGAAGGAGTGACCGCAGACAGGCTTCCAAGGCCTAACATAACAAAATTGGGCTGGCTGTAGGCACTTTAAATTGGTTCCAGGGGTACATGGGCAGCAGTGTATGGTCAGTGGAAGTCTAGTGGAAGGAGTGACGGCAGACAGTCTTCGAAGGCCTAACATAACAAAATTGGGCTGACTGTAGGCACTTTTAAATTGGTTCCAGGGTAACACGGCCAGCAGTGGCCTGGTCAGTGTAGTAGTTGTAGAAAGAAGGGACCGCAGACAGGCTTCGAAGGCCTAACATAACAAAAATGTCAAAACAATGGTATTGTCAGTGCCAGGCATTGAAGGATGTCAGCGGCTAGACTACACATTGGTGAAGCTGTGAGAGATAATTTTGCTAGTGGTAGAGCACTGTTTGAGCTGGGGGGGGGAACTGTCTTGTGGCCGGCGGTACAGGCACAGGGCCCCTCATATTACAACGGTGTGTCTGACGTTGGGTGCGCACCACCACCGCCAGAGACACTTTATTGTACTATGAGGGACCCAGTGGCAGTGCCGTCGACCAAAAGCGGCCACACCCACCTCTTCAGACAAACAGCACTCTCAAGGGTCCAAGCGCAAAGTGGCGATAGCACGGCCCCGTGTGGGGAGTTTGGCCATTTCGTGAGGTGGAAACATGTCGTATGCTGGACAATCAGGTGAAGAAAATTACGAGATTGGAAAAGTCATTCAGAATAGTCCACAGGCAAGACCTTTTCATAGGAAAGCTAGGTGTCAGCCGGGCAGGGTGGGGCAAAAGATTTTGAAATCCAGTTGTGGTTCATTTTAATGAAGGTTAGATCATCTACATTTTGGGTAGCCAGACGAGTCCTTTTTTCTGTTAGTATTGAACCTGCAGCACTGAATACTCTTTCTGATAGGACACTAGCTGCCGGGCAAGCAAGCTCCTGCAATGCATATTCTGCCAATTCTGGCCAGGTGTCTAATTTGGATGCCCAGTAATCAAATGGGAATGACGGTTGAGGGAGAACGTCGATAAGGGATGAAAAATAGTTTGTAACCATACTGGACAAATGTTGTCTCCTGTCACTTTGAATTGATGCTGCAGTACCTGTCCTGTCTGCGGTCATAGAAAAATCACTCCACAACCTGGTCAGAAAACCCCTCTGTCCAACGCCACTTCTGATTTCTGCCCCTCTAACACCTCTGGTCTGCTGGCCCCTGGAGCTCGTGTGAGAACGATCACGGGCGCTGTGTGCAGGGAATGCCAGAAGCAAACGGTCAACAAGAGTTGATTGTTTTGTTGCTAATATTAGTTCCAAGTTCTCATGTGGCATAATATTTTGCAATTTGCCTTTATAGCGAGGATCAAGGAGGCAGGCCAACCAGTAATCGTCATCGTTCATCATTTTTGTAATGCGTGTGTCCCTTTTGAGGATACGCAAGGCATAATCCGCCATGTGGGCCAAAGTTCCCGTTGTCAAATCTGCGGTTGTGCTTGGTTGAGGGGCAGTTGCAGGCAAATCTACGTCACTTGTGTCCCTCAAAAAACCAGAACCCGGCCTTGCCACGCCACCAATTTCCCGTGCCCCCGGGAAAGCTTCCTCATTAAAAATATACTCATCCCCATCATCCTCCTCATCCTCCACCTCCTCTTCGCCCGGTACCTCGTCATGTACACTGCCCTGACCAGACAATCGCTGACTGTCATCAAGGCTTTCCTCTTCCTCTGGTGCAGACGCCTGATCCTTTATGTGCGTCAAACTTTGCATCAGCAGACGCATTAGGGGGATGCTCATGCTTATTATGGCGTTGTCTGCACTAACCAGCCGTGTGCATTCCTCAAAACACTGAAGGACTTGACACATGTCTTGAATCTTCGACCACTGCACACCTGACAACTCCATGTCTGCCATCCTACTGCCTGCCCGTGTATGTGTATCCTCCCACAAAAACATAACAGCCCGCCTCTGTTCGCACAGTCTCTGAAGCATGTGCAGTGTTGAGTTCCACCTTGTTGCAACGTCTATGATTAGGCGATGCTGGGGAAGGTTCAAAGAACGCTGATAGGTCTGCATACGGCTGGAGTGTACAGGCGAACGGCGGATATGTGCGCAAAGTCCACGCACTTTGAGGAGCAGGTCGGATAACCCCGGATAACTTTTCAGGAAGCACTGCACCACCAGGTTTAAGGTGTGAGCCAGGCAAGGAATGTGTTTCAGTTGGGAAAGGGAGATGGCAGCCATGAAATTCCTTCCGTTATCACTCACTACCTTGCCTGCCTCAAGATCTACAGTGCCCAGCCACGACTGCGTTTCTTGCTGCAAGAACTCGGACAGAACTTCCGCGGTGTGTCTATTGTCGCCCAAACACTTCATAGCCAATACAGCCTGCTGACGTATGCCAGTAGCTGCCCCATAATGGGAGACCTGGTGTGCAACAGTGGCAGGTGCGGATGGAGTGTTTGTGCGACTGCGGTCTGTGGACGAGCTCTTGCTTCTGCAGGAGGACGAGGAGGAGGAGGAGGAGGGGGTGCGAACGGCTACAGACAACTGTTTACTAGACCGTGGGCTAGGCAGAACTGTCCCAAACTTGCTGTCCCCTGTGGACCCTGAATCCACCACATTTACCCAGTGTGCCGTGATGGACACGTAACGTCCCTGGCCATGCCTACTGGTCCATGCATCTGTTGTCAGGTGCACCTTTGTGCTCACAGATTGCCTGAGTGCATGGACGATGCGCTCTTTAACATGCTGGTGGAGGGCTGGGATGGCTTTTCTGGAAAAAAAGTGTCGACTGGGTAGCTCGTAGCGTGGTACAGCGTAGTCCATCAGGTCTTTGAAAGCTTCGCTTTCAACTAACCGGTAGGGCATCATCTCTAACGAGATTAGTCTAGCTATGTGGGCGTTCAAACCCTGTGTACGCGGATGCGAGGCTAAGTATTTCCTTTTTCTAACCATAGTCTCATGTAGGGTGAGCTGGACTGGAGAGCTGGAGATCGTGGAACTAGCGGGGGTGCCGGTGGACATGGCAGACTGAGAGACGGTGGGAGATGGTATTGTTGCCGCCGGTGCCCTAGATGCAGTGTTTCCTACTACGAAACTGGTGATTC
This sequence comes from Ranitomeya imitator, assembly GCF_032444005.1. Lineage (NCBI taxonomy): Eukaryota > Metazoa > Chordata > Amphibia > Anura > Dendrobatidae > Ranitomeya > Ranitomeya imitator. Next base: position 7,990 of record NW_027194907.1, read on the forward strand.
CCTGACCCTGACTGCTTTGGCCTGGCAAAGATACCTGCACAGATACAGCAGGTGGTGCGCTAAATGGTGGTCCTACACTGCCGGAAGGGATGTTGCGTTGATGACTAGCTTCATTGGCCGAGGGTGCAACAACCTTAAGGGACGTTTGGTAGTTAGTCCAAGCTTTCAAATGCATGGTGGTTAAATGTCTATGCATGCAACTAGTATTGAGACTTTTCAGATTCTGACCTCTGCTTAAGGAAGTAGAACATTTTTGACAGATGACTTTGCGCTGATCAATTGGATGTTGTTTAAAAAAATGCCAGACTGCACTCTTTCTAGCATCGGATACCTTTTCAGGCATTGCAGACTGAGCTTTAACCGGATGGCCACGCTGTCCTCCACCAGGTTTTGGCTTTGCCACGCGTTTTGGGCAAGATACGGGCCCGGCAGATGGAACCTGTGGCGATGTTGATGCCTGCTGCGGCCCCTCCTCCTCCTCTGCTTCAGAACTGCTGCCGCCTGCACCCTGTTCCCCCAATGGCTGCCAATCGGGGTCAAGAACTGGGTCATCTAATAACTCTTCTTGTACCTCCTGCGCAACTTCGTCTGTGTCACCGTGTCGTTCGGTGGTATAGCGTTCGTGATGGGGCAACATAGTCTCATCAGGGTCTGATTCTTGATCAGCACCCTGCGAGGGCAATGTTGTGGTCTGAGTCAAAGGACCAGCATAGTAGTCTGGCTGTGGCTGTGCGTCAGTGCACTCCATGTCAGATTCAATTTGTAATGGGCATGGACTGTTAACTGCTTCACTTTCTAAGCCAGGGACGGTATGTGTAAAGAGCTCCATGGAGTAACCCGTTGTGTCGCCTGCTGCATTCTTCTCTGTTGTTGTTTTTGCTGAAGAGGACAAGGAAGTGACTTGTCCCTGACCGTGAACATCCACTAACGACGCGCTGCTTTTACTTTTACCAGTTTCACGAGATGAGGCAAAAGAGCTAGAGGCTGAGTCAGCAAGATAAGCCAAAACTTGCTCTTGCTGCTCCGGCTTTAAAAGCGGTTTTCCTAATCCCAGAAAAGGGAGCGTTCGAGGCCTTGTGTAGCCGGACGACGAACCTGGCTCCACAGCTCCAGACTTAGGTGCAATATTTTTTCCCCCACGACCACCTGATGCTCCACCACTACCACTACCCTCATTACCAGCTGACAATGAACGCCCCCGGCCACGACCTCTTCCACTAGACTTCCTCATTGTTTTAAAAACGTAACCAAACTAACGTTATTTGTTGCAGTCACACAACTTACACGGTGAGCTATAACTTCAGTATGATTTAGCTACCCCTTTACAGGTTGGTGAGACCACAGCGAAAATCAGGCCCAATGTTACACACTCTTTTTTTGGTGGCTGCAAATTAGAGAGATGCCCCACACGCAGGACTGTCACTGAAGCACAAATGTTAATATTAATGTCACACTATTATTTTTTTTTTATTTTTATTTTTTTCAGGAACACTTTAGAAACCCCCCAAAAAAAAAAAAATAGATTTTTGCAGGGAGAATTTAGAAAACAAATGTAACAAACTATATGCTTTCTATGGGCCACTGAGTGAGAGATGACGCACACAGGAATCAGGAGTGGCACACAAGCCCAGAGGCCAATATTTTTCTACCAATGATTGATGGAGTTATTTTCTCTGGTAGATTTTGGAACCCAAATCAAGGAAAAAAAATGTAGGCTTTCTATGGACCACAATTGGAGAGAGAGAGAGAGAGAGATGGCACACCCAGGAGTCAAGACTGGCACACAAGCAGAAAGGCCAATATTAATCTCCCATTTTTTTTTTTTGGTTGTTTTTTTTTTTTTTTTTTTTCAGGGAGACTTTAGAAAAAAAAATAATAAAAAAAATATGATTTTATCAGGAAGAATTTAGAAACCAAATAAAATAAAATGATTTTTTCAGGGAGAATTTATAAAACAAATAAAACCAAAAATAGGCGTTCTATGGCCCACTGACTGAGAGATGACGCACCCAGGAGTCAAGACTGGCACACAAGCAGAAAGGCCAATATTAATCTCCCACTGTTTTTTTTGGTTGTTTTTTTTTTTTTTTTTTTCAGGGAGACTTTAGAAAAAAAAATAATAAAAAAAATATGATTTTATCAGGAAGAATTTAGAAACCAAATAAAATAAAATGATTTTTTCAGGGAGAATTTATAAAACAAATAAAACCAAAAATAGGCGTTCTATGGCCCACTGACTGAGAGATGACGCACCCAGGAGTCAAGACTGGCACACAAGCAGAAAGGCCAATATTAATCTCCCACTGTTTTTTTTTTTTTTTTCAGGGAGACTTTAGAAAAAAAAATAATAAAAAAAATATGATTTTATCAGGAAGAATTTAGAAACCAAATAAAATAAAATAATTTTTTCAGGGAGAATTTAGAAAACAAATAAAACCAAAAATAGGCGTTCTATGGCCCACTGACTGAGAGATGACGCACACAGGAGTCAGGAGTGGCACACAAACCCAGAGGCCAATATTTTTCTACCAATGATTGATGTAGTTATTTTCTCTGGTAGATTTTAGAACCCAAATCAAGGAAAAAAAAATATAGGCTTTCTATGGACCACAATTGGAGAGAGAGAGAGAGAGAGAGAGAGAGAGAGATGGCACACCCAGGAGTCAAGACTGGCACACAAGCAGAAAGGCCAATATTAATCTCCCACTGTTTTTTTGGTTGTTTTTTTTTTTTTTTTTTCAGGGAGACTTTAGAAAAAAAAATAATAAAAAAAATATGATTTTATCAGGAAGAATTTAGAAACCAAATAAAATAAAATGATTTTTTCAGGGAGAATTTAGAAAACAAATAAAACCAAAAATATGCGTTCTATGGCCCACTGACTGAGAGAGAGAGAGAGATGGAACGCTTAGTACTGGCACACAAGCCCAAAGGGCAATATTAATCTCCCTTTTTTTTTCCAGGGAGAATTTCTGAAACCCAAAAAAAAAATAAAATAGGCTTTCTATGGCCCACTATTTGTGAGAGAGATGGGACGCTCAGGACTGGCACAGATGGCACGCTCAGGACTGGCACAGAAGCCCAGAGGCCAATATTAATCTCCCTTTTTTTCTGGGAGAATTTATAAAACCAAAAAAATATTTAAATAGGCTTTCTATGGCCCACTATTTGTGAGAGAGATGGCACGCTCAGGACTGGCACAGATGGCACGCTCACAACTGGCACACAAGCCCAGAGGCCAATATTAATCTCCCTTTTTTCAGGGAGAATTTCTAAAACCCAAAAAAAAAATAAAATAGGCTTTCTATGGCCCACTATTTGTGAGAGAGATGGGACGCTCAGGACTGGCACAGATGGCACGCTCAGGACTGGCACAGAAGCCCAGAGGCCAATATTAATCTCCCTTTTTTTCTGGGAGAATTTATAAAACCAAAAAAATATTTAAATAGGCTTTCTATGGCCCACTATTTGTGAGAGAGATGGCACGCTCAGGACTGGCACAGATGGCACGCTCACAACTGGCACACAAGCCCAGAGGCCAATATTAATCTCCCTTTTTTCAGGGAGAATTTCTAAAACCCAAAAAAAAAATAAAATAGGCTTTCTATGGCCCACTATTTGTGAGAGAGATGGGACGCTCAGGACTGGCACAGATGGCACGCTCAGGACTGGCACAGAAGCCCAGAGGCCAATATTAATCTCCCTTTTTTTCTGGGAGAATTTATAAAACCAAAAAAATATTTAAATAGGCTTTCTATGGCCCACTATTTGTGAGAGAGATGGCACGCTCAGGACTGGCACAGATGGCACGCTCACAACTGGCACACAAGCCCAGAGGCCAATATTAATCTCCCTTTTTTCAGGGAAAATTTATAAAACAAAAAAAAAAATTAAATAGGCTTTCTATGGCCCACTATTTGTGAGAGAGATGGCACGCTCAGGGCTGGCTGGCACAGATGGCACGCTCAGGACTGGCACACAAGCCCAGAGGCCAATATTAATCTCCCTTTTTTTCTGGGAGAATTTATAAAACCAAAAAAATATTTAAATAGGCTTTCTATGGCCCACTATTTGTGAGAGAGATGGCACGCTCAGGACTGGCACAGATGGCACGCTCACAACTGGCACACAAGCCCAGAGGCCAATATTAATCTCCCTTTTTTCAGGGAAAATTTATAAAACAAAAAAAAAAATTAAATAGGCTTTCTATGGCCCACTATTTGTGAGAGAGATGGCACGCTCAGGGCTGGCACAGATGGCACGCTCAGGACTGGCACACAAGCCCAGAGGCCAATATTAATCTCCCTTTTTTTCAGGGAGAATTTATAAAACCAAAAAAAAAAATAAATAGGCTTTCTATGGCCCACTATTTGTGAGAGAGATGGCACACTCAGGACTGGCACACAAGCCCAAAGGCCAATATTAATCTCCCACTGTATTTTTATCAGGGAGAATTTATACACCCCACAAAAAAAAATACAGAAAAATGAAAAGGCTTTCTATGGCCCACTATGTGAGAGAGATGGCACACACAGGGATGGCACTCTAGCAGAAATGCCAAATTGCCAATCTTAATCTCCCACAAAAAAAAAAAAAAAAAAAAAAACAGGGAATGTCCTACAATTACTATCTCCCTGCCTGCAGTAATCTCAGCCAGGTATGGCAGGCAGCTACTATCTCCCTGCCTGCAGTAATCTCAGCCAGGTATGGCAGGCAGCAATAAGGAGTGGACTGATGCACAAATGAAATAAAAAGTGTGGACAAACAAAAAAGATAGCTGTGCAGAAAGGAAGGAACAAGAGGATTTGTGCTTTGAAAAAAGCAGTTGGTTTGCACAGCGGCGTACACACAGCAATGCAGCTATCAGGGAGCCTTCTAGGGCAGCCCAATGAGCTACAGCGCTGAGGGGAAAAAAAAAAAAAAAAAAAATTCCACTGTCCCTGCACACCGAGGGTGGTGTTGGACAGTGCAAATCGCTGCAGCACAAGCGGTTTTGTGGTTAATGGACCCTGCCTAACGCTATCCCTGCTTCTGACAAAGCGGCAGCAACCTCTCCCTAAGCTCAGATCAGCAGCAGTAAGATGGCGGTCGGCGGGAACGCCTCTTTATAGCCCCTGTGACGTCGCAGACAGCAAGCCAATCACTGCAATGCCCTTCTCTAAGATGGTGGGGACCAGGACCTATGTCATCACGCTGCCCACACTCTGCGTTTACCTTCATTGGCTGAGAAATGGCGCTTTTCGCGTCATTGAAACGCGACTTTGGCGCGAAAGTCGCGTACCGCATGGCCGACCCCGCACAGGGGTCGGATCGGGTTTCATGAAACCCCGACTTAGCCAAAAGTCGGCGACTTTTGAAAATGTTCGACCCGTTTCGCTCAACCCTACTCTGGAGTGATGAAAACAAGATACCTTTTTGTTTGGAACCGATGGCTTCAAAACTGTATGGTGTCACAAAGGTGTGGAGTACACAGAAAAATTGCATGGTGCCTACAGTGAAACATGGTGGTGGCTGGGTTCTTTTGTGTTGCCACATGAGTGCTGCTGGTGTCTGAAAGCTACAGTACATTTCATTGATGAAATCATGAATTCACAGATGAACTGCTCTGTATTGAAAGAGAAGATGCTCCCATCACTCTGTGCCCTGTGTAGACGTGCACATATCCAACATGACCATGATCCAAAACACACATCTAAGGTCACTGTTACATTTCTGAAGGTGAACAGGTTGAAAGTGATTCAGTGGTCAAGTGTCTCCTGTTCTGACCCCAACCAAACACCTATGGGGAATTCTGAAGAGGCACGTTGTCGTCACTCTCCATCCAGCATCCAGGTTCTAAAAGAGGTCGTTCTTGAAGAATGGAAAGAAGGATGTTGTAAAATGTCACCATTTGACAAATGTTCTAATAAATAAATGGTAAGAATACTCCCCATTTCTTTACTTCTGCAATCCAGCATGAATGTTTTGATGGTCCTTCCAGCCTTTTGTTTACCAGCGGCCTGGGCGTGACTGCTGCAGTGGCCTCAGTGATCATATGTCATACTACATATAATCGTGCGGTGATGCCAGTAGTACCATTGTGCCACTTCACCAGCTACTTCCTGACTCTTAATAATCAAAGACCGGAAGCACTAATGGAATATCACCGCTGGATCGCCGGGAAAAAGAAATGAGTTTAGAAGTGTAGTTTCTTTAGTTTTTATTCCACTTTTTCATTTGCAGATTTTTTTTTCTTGTGCAGAGTTAGATAAGCCCTTTATCATAAATATTGAGCCTAAAATAAATAAGAATCATTACTCCTTGCATCGTATTTGATCTCGCGTGCATCGTGGTGCTGGATCTTCAGCGCTCCGCCACTTGTTTTTATGTGTTCACAGTAGCAGGGAAAGTTCTCTCTCGGACACAATTAGGCCATGTTCACACAGTGCGTTTTTTACCGCGGAACCGCGGCGGTTTTGCCGCTGCGGTTCCGCAGCTGTTTTCCATGCAGGGTACAGTACACTGTACCCTATGGAAAACAGGACACACTGTGCACATGGTCCGGAAATTGTAAAAAAAAAGCCGCGCTGAATAGCTCCCGGAAAAAAGAAGGAGCATGTCAATTCTTCTTCCTGAACCGCAGCGGTTCTGCACCCATAGACCTCCATTGTGAGGTCAAAATCGCAGTAAAACCCGCAGATCAAAAATATATCTGCGGGTTTTACTGCGATTTGATGTGCAGAACCGCTGCAGCAGGAAGTGCGGGGGAGCGGGCGGAAGTGCGTGGGCGGAGTGTGGCTGCCCCCCCGTGCTCCGATCCCGCCCCCCCGTGCTCCGATGCCCCCCCCCCCGTGCTCCGATGCCCCCCCCAGTGCTCCGATGCCCCCCCCGTGCCCTAATCTCCCCCCCTTATACTTACCCGGCGTCCCGGTGTCCGTCCGGCCGTCTTCTCCCTGGGCGCCGCCATCTTGCAAAATGGCGGGCGCATGCACAGTGCGCCCGCCGAATCTGCCGGCCGGCAGATTCACTCCAAAGTGCATTTTGATCACTGAGATATAACCTCAGTGATCAAAATAAAAAAATAGTAAATGACACCCCCCCCACTTTGTCACCCCCATTGGTAGGGACAATAAAAAAATTAAGAATTTTTTTTTTTTTTCACTAAGGTTAGAATAGGGTTAGGGGTAGGGTTAGGGTTAGGGGTAGGGTTAGGGGTAGGGTTAGGGGTAGGGGTAGGGGTAGGGGTAGGGTTAGGGGTAGGGGTAGGGGTAGGGTTAGGGGTAGGGTTAGGGTATTTTCAGCCATTTTGGCCCTAAAAAGCTTCCTAGGAAACACACAGTAAAAAAAGGATAAAAAAACGCATCAAAAAACGCATCAAAAACGCATCAAAAAAGGACAAAAAAAGGACCTGCGTTTTCTGCCAAGAGCTGCAGTTTTTTAAAAAAACTGTCCTGAAAAAAAAAGGATGGAAATCCTGAACGTGTGAACATACCCTTAGAGGAAGGCACGTCCTGTGTAAACGGTATGAGTGCATGAAGGAGTAATCTATAATTCCTGGTAGGTTCCGTACACGCCCCCATGATTAAAAAATAGTTGACACAGTCAGTGAGTCACAGCTCTGCTTTATTAAATCTGAAGTCTGAGTTCTGGCAGAAATGGCAATTCCGTAACCTCATGGGATAAAGGTCCCTTCAGCTGTGAGATATTTCTCTTTATAAAGCTGCAGCGCTGCCATGAGAATAGCATCTCTCCCCCTCTGGCTCCTCTGGCAGTTTACTGGATGGACTGGCTGTTATGTGATGTTCATCTAAGGAACTGGTCTAATTGTTTATGTGGAGCTAGGAAGGGATTTTTCCTCTAAAATGGGGCAGTTTGCATCTTCCTCATGGGGTTTTTGCCTTCCTCTAGTCTAGATCAACATTTTAGGTTGGTCTTTGGAGCGGACAGATCATTGGGTCAACCCGTGCGGGGTTAAAAGGGTTAGCTGCGGGCCCCCTCTGCTCCTCAGGCCCCATAGGCCAGTAAGGGCAGTAATGCCCTGATGGCGGCCCTGTCCATTCCTGGGGTGGTGATCCCAATAAACTGTCCTCCGGGTGCGCGTGCATTTACAGCCTTTGATTGTGGGAAGCTGCAGCACATGGTTACCTCTAGTTCTTACTGATACAGATTGGAAGCAGGTTTCGTCTGCCTAATAAATCTACCTCTTTGACAATCTTCGCACGCCTCCCATCTAATTTTGTAGTTTTCAGTGGTTCACTCCTCCGCTGATATATGTGAAATAGTTATATAGATATGATTCAGCCTTTATTGCAACAATACCTAGTAGTTCGCTTTCTGCACTATTCTTAAATCGACTCCTCCCTAGTCTGTGATCTTTTTATTAGAGTGTCTATAAGATTTCCTAATGCTGCTAAGCAGGAGAATGCAATTGCACTCATGCACAATCGTGGACAATAATGAACCATGTATAGTGACTTCAGTGCCGGCAATGTTCCTTCATGGGCCTGTCTCTGCCCTCCTCAAGATAATAAAGGAAAAAAATAGCATGTACTCTGTAAATAGTAATAGTGCATATGATGAACCCACACCTCGCCACCCCAACTGACATCATTGTTAAGTCAGACGGACCACGTAATGTGGTGTCTCCACTTTCACCAATGTGATGTTCTGCGCCCCTGGGGACCTGTAAAGTTGGCTTGATACAGATTTACACAGACACAGTCTGTCCACATGGGCCCATAGACGCATGGGTAGTGAGAGGATGGGGTTCACGCAGTCCCTGTTGTGGCACCACACTTGTTTACAACCCTGATAGGCACTTTTCACTAGCACCAGTGAAACAGAGCGCTGCCAGTCGGGTACAACTGCTACCAGTTCCTCGTTGGATATAAACCCGGTCCGTTAATGGGATTATATTGGGCCAGAAACCAGCCTTGGCAGCATGGAAAGTTAAACCAAGAAACGGATGTGTGGATTCATGGATCGAGATAAAAAGCAGCACAAGGTTAACCCCTTTCTGACATTAGACGTACTATCTCGTCGAGGTGGGGTGGGCCCGTACGACCACCGACAGGATAGTACGTCATATATGTGATCGGCCGAGATCACGGGGGAATTGCGGCCGGGTGTCAGCTGACATCCGGCACTATGTGCCAGTAGCGGTCACGGACCGCCCCCGGCACATTAACCCCCGGCCCACTGCGGTCAAACATGATCGCAGTGTTCCGGCGGTATAGGGAAGTATCGTGCAAGGAGGGGGCACCCTGCGTGCTTTCCGCAACGCGATGTGATCGCGATGCTGCGAGGGTCTCTTACCTCCTCCTCCCTACAGCAGGCCCAGATCAAAAATGGCCGCGGGGCTGCATCCGGGTCCTGCAGGGAGGTGGCTTACCAGCGCCTTCTCAGAGCAAGCGCTGGTAAGCCTGCAGGAGTGCGCATCAAATCGCTGATCTGACACAGTGCACAGAAAAGTGTCAGATCAGCGATCTTACACTATAACATGATGCCCCCCTCCCCTGGGGCAATGTTATAGTGTAAAAAAAAATATTCACATGTGTAAAAAAAAAAAAAAAAAAAAAAAATTCCTAAAAAAAAAAATATATATATATATATATATTGTTCCTATAAATACATTTCTTTATCTGAATAAAAAAAACAAACAATAAAAGTACACATATTTAGTATCGCCGCGTCCGTAATGACCCGACCTATAAAACTGTCCCACTAGTTAATCCCTTCAGTGAACACCGTAAAAAAAGAGGCAAAATACAACGCTTTATTCTCATACCGCCAAACAAAAAGTGGAATAACACGCAATCAAAAAGATGGATATAAATAACCATGGTACCGCTGAAGACGTCATCTTGTCCCACAAAAAACGAGCCCCCATACAGCGTCATCAAAGAAAAAATAAAAATGTTATAGTCCTCAGAATAAAGCGATGCAAAAATAATTATTTTTTCTATAAAATAGTTTTTATTGTATAAAAGCGCCAAAACATAAAAAAATGATATAAATGAGGCATCGCTGTAATCGTACTGACCCGAAGAATAAAACTGCTTTATCCATTTTACCAAACGCGGAACGGTATAAACGCCTCCCCCAAAAGAAATTCATGAATAGCTGGTTTTTGGTCATTCTACCTCACAAAAATCAGAATAAAAAGTGATGAAAAATTATCACGTGCCCGAAAATGTGGACCCAAATATGGAAAAATTATAGCTCTCAAAATGTGGTAATGCAAAAAATATTTTTTGCTATAAAAAGCCTCTTTTAGTGTGTGACAGCTGCCAATCATAAAAATCCGTGAAAAATCCCGCTATAAAAGTAAATCAAATCCCCCTTCATCACCCCCTTAGTTAGGGAAAAATTAAAAAAAAATATTTATTTCTATTTTCCCATTAGGGTTAGGATTAAGGTTAGGGCTAGGGTTAGGGTTGGGGCTAGGGTTAAGGCTAAAGTTAGGGTTAGTGTTTGGATTACATTTACGGTTGGGAATAGGGTTGGGATTAGGGTTAGGGGTGTGTCAGGGTTAGAGGTGTGGTTAGGGTTACCGTTGGGATTAGGGTTATGGGTGTGTTTGCATTAGGGTTTCAGTTATAATTGGGGGGTTTCCACTGTTTAGGCACATCAAGGGCTCTCCAAACGCGACATGGCGTCCGATCTCAATTCCAGTCAATTCTGCGTTGAAAAAGTAAAACAGTGCTCCTTCCCTTCCGAGCTCTCCCGTGCGCCCAAACAGGGGTTTACCCCAACATATTGGGTATCAGCGTACTCCGGACAAATTGGACAACACATTTTGGGGTCCAATTTCAACTGTTACCCTAGGAAAAATACAAAACTGGGGGCTAAAAAATAATTTTTGTGGAAACATGTTTTTTTTTTATTTTCATGGCTCTGCGTTATAAACTGTAGTGAAACACTTGGGGGTTCAAAGTTCTCACAACACATCTACATAAGTTCCTTGGGGGTCTAGTTTTCAATATGTGGTCACTTGTGGGGGGTTTCTACTGTTTAGGTACATTAGGGGCTCTGCAAATGCAATGTGACGCCTGCAGACCAATCCATCTAAGTCTGCACTCCAAATGACGCTCCTTCCCTTCCGAGCTCTGCCATGCGCTCAAACTGTGGTTCCCCCCAACATATGGGGTATCAGCGTACTCAGGACAAATTGGACAACAACTTTTGGGGTACAATTTCAACTGTTACCCTTACAAAATACAAAACTGGGGGCTAAAAAATAATTTTTGTGGAAAAAAAGATTTTTTATTTTCAAGGCTCTGCGTTATAAACTGTAGTGAAATACTTGGGGGTTCAAAGCTCTCACAACACATCTAGATGAGTTCCTTAGGGGGTCTACTTTCCAAAATGGTGTCACTTGTGGGGGGGTTTCAATGTTTAGGCACATCAATGGCTCTCTAAACGCAACATGGCATCCCATGTCAATTCCAGTCAATTTTGCATTGAAAAGTCAAATGGCGCTCCTTCCCTTCCAAGCTCTGCCGTGCGCCCAAACAGTGGTTTACCCCCACATATGGGGTATCAGCGTACTCAGGACAAATTGTGCAACAACTTTTGGGGTCCAATTTCTAATCTTACCCTTGGAAAAATAAAAAATTGGGGGCGAAAAGATCATTTTTGTGAAAAAATGATTTTTTATTTTTATGGCTCTGCATTATAAGCTTCTGTGAATAACTTAATGGGTTAAAGTGCTCACCACCCATCTAGATAAGTTCCTTAGGGGGCCTACTTTTCAAAATGGTGTCACTTGTGGAGGTTTCAATGTTTAGGCACATCAGGGGCTCTCCAAATGCAACATAGCGTCCCATCTCAATTCCAGTCAATTGTGCATTGAAAAGTCAAATGGTGCTCCTTCTCTTCCGAGCTCTGCCATGCGCCCAAATAGTGGTTTACCCCCACATATGGGGTATCGGCGTACTCAGGACAAATTGTACAACTTTTGGGTCCATTTTTTCCTGTTATCCTTGGTAAAATAAAACAAATTGGAGATGAAGTAAATTTTTGGTGAAAAAAGTTAAATGTTAATTTTTATTTAAAAATTCCTTTGAAACACCTGAAGGGTTAATAAACTTCTTGAATGTGGTTTTGAGCACCTTGAGGGGTGCAGTTTTTAGAATGGTGTCACACTTGGGTACTTTCTATCATATAGATACTTCAAAATGACTTCAAATAAATGGTGTTGTAAAAATGAAATTGCTGGTCAACTTTTAACCCTTAACTCCCTAACAAAAAATAATTTTGCTTCCAAAATTGTGCTGATGTAAAGTAGACATGTGGAAAATGTTACTTATTAAGTATTTTGTGTGACTTATCAAATTCAAAGTTGAAAAATTGCAAAATTTTCAAATTTTTCGTTTTTTTCACAAATAAACGCAGGTAATATCAAATTTTTTTTACCACTATCATGAAGTACAATATGTCACGAGAAAACAATGTCAGAATCACTGGAATCCATTGAAGCGTTCCAGAGTTATAATCTCATAAAGGGACAGTGGTCAGAATTGTAAAAATTGGCCTGGTCATTAACGTGCAAACCACCCTTGGGGTAAAGGGGTTAAATTATATATTTAATCGCCTTAAGGGCACACTAGACAATACACTATATACACGATGATTACACATATACAGTGGTCAGATATGTAAATACATATAGTGGAAGGCCAAAAGATAAGCAGAATATATGGGTCAATTACCAGTAGATGAAAGGCCTCGCTTTTAGGGGAGAGGCTGTCACATGGGAGGCTTGTGGTCCCCTCTGTTCCTTGACTTCTCCGAATACGATATGTCGACATGACCTACCTAGAGAAAAAGCAATAGGCCATGCTTTACACAAGCATTTGACCCCTTTGGATCACTGCCCTCCTGCCATCTGAGCTGAACCCAAATCCCCTCCCCTTGCCTCTAGCAGCTAAAAACTCCACAAGGAGAAAAGGAGATGTGTTCCAGCTTCTTTGAATCCAAAAATATATTAGAAAATGCTTCTTCAAAAACCATGGCAATGGCAAAGTTCACATGGCAAGATATAGTTGCACGTTTCAAACACTCGATTCGTCCTTTATCAAACTAGACATGAACAGGTCGTACGTATAGGACCTATTCATGTATAGTTTGAGATGCGTAACTATATCTTGCCATGTGAACTTTGCCATTGGCATGGTTTTTTAAGAAGCATTTTTTTCTAATACATTTTTGGATTCAAAGAAGCTGGAACACATCTCCTTGTTCTCATCAGTACTACACGTGTGACCGCATGAGTTCCATGCTTCAGCAGGCCATATGCCGCTGTGGGTGAGCTGGTTCATTCTTATTTCTTTGTTTCAAAAACTCCACAACCTAAGATGTGTCATAACTCCTTAATGGACAGTCCTAGAGAGGCATTTTTGGTGCCATCAGATCCAGCCGGGCCCCTGCTACGTATTAAAGCTGAACACAACTATGCTCTCTGGTTTCTAGTAGCTGTTCTATGTATCTCCATACCCCTATGTGCTAGAAAGGGTCAAGACCCAGGCGGGCATTCACCACGTTCTGGGAATCTTGGAAATATTCATGATGTACGGCTAGAACATAGTGTCTTCATAACTCCTCATGTAATAATGTTTCTGGAATGTTCTAGAAGGTGTCTGCAGCTTCAGTAGGACTCTATATTGCAAGCAAGCCTTTGTCCTGCTTTGAGCTGGTCAAGGTGTCAGATTTGTCACTCAGATCCTTTGAGGATTGCCCCTCCCCCTCAGCTAGGTGCCAGCTTTCTCCTTGAGGCTTTAAGAATTTGGGCTTCCTTCTGAGCCCAGTATGTCCAACGTCAGAAGCTCCGCTTTGAGATGGGCTCTGGTGGTGAGCCCACCTCAAAGCTGCGACATGTCAGTTGTTTTCAACAGCGGACATGTGCCCGCAATAGGCGCAGGCAAAAATCGCGATCCGCCCACACCTATTAACAAGATAAATGCCGCTGTCAAACTGACAGCAGCATTTAAATGGCACTTCTGGACATCGAGCCGGAAATACGCTCACCGCTGACCCCCATCATATGATCGAGGGTCAGCAGTGCTTCGGCATGACAACCAGAGGTCTCCTTGAGACCTCTATGATTGTTGATGCTGGATTGCTATGAGCGCCACCCTGTGTTCGGCGCTCATAGCAATGCTGTAATTCTACTACATAGAGGGGATCTGGACATTGCCTCTATGTAGCAGAGCCAATCGAATTGTGGCAGCTTCTAGCCTCCCATGAAGGCTATTGAAGCATGCTAATAGTAAAACAAATGTGATTAAAAATATGAATTAATAAAAAAGTATATCAAAGTTTTAAATCAGCCCCCTTTTGCCCCATTTAAAACAAAAATAAAATCAAACATGCACATATTTGGTATCGCCGCATTCAGAATTGCTCGATCTATCAATAAAAAAAAGGAGTAACCTGATCGCTAAACTGCATAGCAAGAAAAAAATCAAAACGCCAGATTTACTTTTTTTTGGTCGCCGTAACATTGCATTAAAATACAACGGGCGATCAAAAGATCATATCTGCACAAAAATTGTATAATTAAAAACGACAGCTCGGCACGCAAAAAATAAGTCCCTACCTAACCCCAGATCACGAAAATTGGAGACACTATGGGTCTCGGAAAATTGTGCAATTTTTTTTGTTTTTAGCAAAGTTTGGAATTTTTTTCACCACTTAAATAAAAAGTAACCTAGACATGTTTGGTGTCTGTGAACTCGTAATGACGTGGAAAATCATAATGGCAGGTCACTTTTAGGATTTAGTGAACCTAGCAAAAAAAGCCAAACAAAAAACAAGTGTGGGACTGCACTTTTTTGCAATTTCACCGCAATTGGATTTTTATTTTACCATTTTCTAGTACACGACATGGTAAAACTAATGGTGTTGTTCAAATGTACAAATCGTCCTGCAGAAAATAAGATCTCACATGGCCATATTGACGGAAAAATAAAAAAGTTATGGCTCTGAGAAGGAGGGGAGCAAAAAACGAAAACGCAAAAATGGAAAAACTCTGGGGGTGAAGGGGTTAATAACATAGGGTACTTGGTTTACAATATTTTCATCATAAAAGCGTAAAAACCATCCCACCGCGAGAAGGTGTACCCAGTTTGGACTGTCCTATCCTGTCTCTAGTATTAAAACCTTACCTTATGTCATCCGACCTCACTGTAAATAAGGGCAGAGCAGGATACTGACCTGACTGTTTAGACACCTGCCCATGTGAAGCTATATAGATGAAACGCCAGCTCAAAAAGCTGGGGGGGCACGCCACTGTTCATACAAAGTACAAGAAACTACAGCAAAACCAAAGAAATGAGCTGAAACATAAGTTGGCATACGTGCAATGTATAAAAGCACATTCACTCTGTGGCCATTTCCCAGACAATTTTTTTCCCTTGGTTTTGTGTGTGAAATGGCCAAAGTATGAACGTGCTCTTACACACTGCACATATACCAACATATGCTCCAACTCATTTTGGCCCCCTTTTTGAGCTAGGCATTGCATCTGCATACAGACTATAAAAACAACACAACCAGCTCACGTCTTTACTTGCATGCACTGATCCAGGCGCCATAGCTAAGGTTCACACTACGTTAGTGCAGTCCGTTCAACATGTCCGTTAAACGGACTGCACTAACGCAAGTGCTTCTGCTAGCTCCATCTGCGCTAGCAGTGATGGACCCGGAAATGCTGCAGCCCGCGTCTCGGGTCCGTCACTCAAATGACGGCACATCGCTAGCGCACGCCCAGCGATTTTTATTTTTATTCATTGCATAGTGGAATGTGTTCATAACAATAAAACATGACAATTATCAATGTAAATCAAAATGAATATCCCATGGAGGTCTGAATTTGGAATGATACTCAAAATCAAAGTGGAAAATCAAATTACAGGCTGATCCAACTTCAGTGGAAATGCCTCATGACAAGGAAAAGATGCTCAGTAATGTGTGTGTCCTCCACGTGCCTGTATGACCACCCTACTGTACAATGCCTGGACATGCTCCTGATGAGGCGGTTGATGGTCTCCTGAAAGATCTCCTCCCAGACTTGGACTAAAGCATCTACCAACTCCTGGACAGTCTGTGGTGCAACGTGACATTGGTGGATGGAGCGAGACATGATGTCCCAGATGTGCTCAATCGGATTCAGGTCTGGGGAACGGTCGGGCCAGTCCATAGCTTCAATGCCTTCATCTTGCAGGAACTGCTGACACACTCCAGCCACATGAGGTCTGGCATTATCCTGCATTAGGAAGAACCCAGGGCCAACCGCACCAGCATATGGTCTCACAAGGGGTCTGGATTTCATCTCGGTACCTAATGGCAGTCAGGCTACCTCTGGTGAGCACATGGAGGGCTGTGCGGCCCTCCAAAGAAATGCCACCCTACACCATTACTGACCCACTGCCAAACCAGTCATGCTGAAGGATGTGGCAGGCAGCAGATCACTCTCCACGGCGTCTCCAGACTCTGTCACGTCTGTCACATGTGCTCAGTGTGAACCTGCTTTCATTTGTGAAGAGTACAGGGCGCCAGTGGCGAATTTGCCAATCCTGGTGTCCTGTGGCAAATGCCAAGCGTCCTGCACAGTGTTGGGCTGTGAGCACAACCCCCATCTGTGGACATCGGGCACTCAGACCATCCTCATGGAGTCAGTTTCTAACCATTTGGGCAGACACATGCACATTTGTGGCCTGCTGGAGGTCATTTTGCAGGGCTCCGGCAGTGCTCCTCCTTTTCCTCCTTGCACGAAGGCTGAGGTAGCGGTCCTGCTGCTGGGTTGTTGCCCTCCTACGGCCCCCTCCACGTCTCCTGGTGTACTGGCCTGTCTCCTGATAGCATATCCAGCCTCTGGACACTACGCTGACAGACACAGCAAGCCTTGCCACACCTCGCATTGATGTGCCATCCTGGATGAGCTGCACTACCTGAGCCACTTGTGTGGGTTGTAGAGTCCGTCTCATGCTACAATGAGTGTGAAAGCACAACCAACATTCAAAAGTGACCAAGACATCAGCCAGAAAGCAGTGGTACTGAGATGTGGTCTGTGGTCCCCACCTGCAGAACCACTCCTTTATTGAGTGTGTCTTGATAATTGCCAATAATTTCCATCTGTTGTCTATTCCATTTGCACAACAGCATGTGAAATTGATTGTCAGTGTTGCTTCCTAAGTGGACAGTTTGATTTCACAGACGTTTGATTTACTTGGAGTTATATTCTGCTGTTTAAGTGTTTCCTTTATTTTTTGAGCAGTTTATATAGCTTCACATAGACCGGTGTCTGAACAGTCAGGCTCATGTCCTTCTCTGCCCTTATCAACATTGAGGTCGGCTGAAACAATATGAGGCTTTAATACTAGAGACAGGATAGAACCGTTGCGATGGGTACACCGTGTCGCTGTGGGATGGCTTTTATGTTTTTCTGATCAAAATAGAGTTAAGTAGCCCATGTTATTTACATGTATTATTATTACTAGTTACTTCTTTACTTACTACGGGGTATATACTCACATTTTTTTTTCATGGGTTTTGTTTATGAAATGGCCACAGTGTGAACGTGCTCTTACACGTTACACATATGCTAATTTATGCTCCGGCTCATTTCTTTGGATTTGCTCCTCAAGATAAATGATCAGCCTTAAGTGCTCTGCCCAGCCATGAATGATGATGTCTCAGGTCTATCATAATGTTAGGGGGTTATTCCCATTTGGTATAGTGATTGCATATCACCAATTGCTAGAATATGCCATCATTTTGTGGTCAGCAGGAATATGACATTTGGATACCAGCATGATCTTGAAAATAAAAGACTAAACAGGTTTAATGTAGCTATATGGCCCCATCACTGTTTCTTCCTGCACGGCGAAGATCCTGGCCATCCAGGTGTGTATAACTCTGCATTACAGACTCATGGCCTGTTTAGCCAGACAGATCCAGGCCATTAAATGACTGCCGATAAGCTATATACAAGCCAATTGATCATTGTTATTGGCCCGTTTAGACAGGACGACGAACATTCTAAACTCCTAGAATGTTGGCTAATAATATCGTTCTGTGTGCACAGAATATCATTGTTCCTGGCTGCACATGACCGGTTTACATGGGGGCAGATAACCATTTTTATACTGGTGTAAAAATCTTCTCGTGCAATGACCAAGCAATGTGCTAATTTGTCCAGTTAAATGGGACACTTGTTGGAACCACTCTTTTGCCAATTATTGGCTGATCCAAATGGGACAATATTCAAATAAACCATTTCATGCCAACGGTTTATCTGATAGCAACATAGACAAAAATTATATTCTATGAAGCAACTGAAAGAAGAAATTATATTTAAATAAAACCCTTGGATCGGGTACGTAGGATATACTGTATCGGTGGAGCACTAGTATAGTCAGTAAAGCCAACTCTGTGGATAATCCGTATTTTAAATGACTTAGTGCTAAGGCTAAATTCACACATCCGAGTCATGGACACCCTGCAAGTCTCCTGATCCAAACACAGCAGCATTATAGGTACATATGAGGCTTGTCAAGTTCGGGTCAGGAGACCCCCGGGCTGGTGCAGGCATCTCAGCCTGGGACACACAAATGTGTGAATCCAGCCTTATTCCTCCTGCCATGATCTCCTCATTTGATCTTGTGGCTCTTATGATCCAGATATGAACTATACATATCTATATAAAACAATACCCATGTAATCTACTATATAAAAAAAATCCTGTACTGATCTGACATGTAGACATATTATGTGAACGCAACTTCACATGAATCCTACAAGCAAATGGTGAAACCTCTTCAGATAAACAACCAAATTTGTATTATTACAATTTGAGAAACTTCATCTTCGAGGACCTATACGTTCTCACATTGGGGGAGAAATCATTTTCTACTAAAGGCGTCCACAAACAACAACATGTTGTCTTCTACTGGACTCTCATAGTTTCTTGGGACTGCTGCTCGTCATCGCCAGTCTCCTTACTTTTTATACTGAAAGGGACATTTAGTGACCCCTGTAGCAAATCAGCAGGTAGTGAGTGGCTGCAGCAGTCACATACCGCCTGTGGCCGAAGTGAGAACTAGCAGCCTGTCTCTTCTAATGGGGTACATGAATTGACCACTGCAGGCAATCAATGGCAGAGCCGGTAGAATGGAGTTTGTTTTGCTTCTTTTTTTTTTTATTTTAAGATGTAGACAACCACTGGGTTACAAATTATTTATTTTCAAGCATTGAATACAGATGTGGATTTTTTTATTGGACTATTAGAATTGCATCCAGACTTTTTATCTATTTGTAAGCTGCAATCCGTAGTAATGCATCAATGCTTCTTTGCACAGATTGGCGGCCGGCGGTCTATCTCTCCGTGTTGGACTGTGGCAAAGAGTCCAATAACCCAACGTGTAGAGAATTTGGAGTGCAAGGATTCCCCACTGTACAGGTAACGGCCTCTTTTGCTTTTACGTCTTTTGTCATTTCTTATTCCCCGATTTCCAATCACAATGTCCATCACCTATGAACAGTATAAGTCCTGCTCACCGTGTCTTTTCTTTTTTCTTTCAGTTTTTCAAAACCTTTACCAAAAATCCTTTGAATGGCATCAAGTTTCCTAGTATGTGAACTTTTTTTTTTTCCTTTTCTTTTTAGATTTTGTCGTTGATTTTATAGGGTTCTCCCAAGTTTCAGGCCAAAGAGTTGGATAGTGGACTTGATTTACTTGATTATAGTACATGGTGGTCCATCAAACCTGAATTTACGCTTATATGTTATGGGAATTTACACTTCACTAAACTGTCCGTGTTACTTTGGTGATTTAATTAATAGGTTTCTCCAGCTAGTAAAAAAAAAACTCCTCCCACTCCTGCATGGAGCCCACCGGAGAATTCTCCTGTTCTCCTGTGGGCCAGTCCGAGTCTGCCTTACACTCATCCTCCTTATTTCTGCAGGTCGTGACCCAGATGATATGAGACGCTTCATCATCGATAAACTAGAGACGCAAAAAGAGTCTCCACCTCCCGCGTGTCCTCCACTTGAGCCAATCAGGTATGATTGCGGCGGAGCAGGAATGATGGAAGCTTGTTACAAATTTGGCTCAGCTTTCATGTGTGCATATACTGTACGGAGGATTAACAGGTTTTTCAATCTTGTAAAATCACTCTTGTAGTATGTTTTATTAGCTAATAAACTTGGCACCCTAGACTTCTAAAATGATGAGCGGTGCCCTATATAACTTTCCCTGTTTGTGGGAATCATTGATGCCCTTGGAAAGTAATTAGCATCCTGGACTTTGACTGTGGTGCGTATCATGACATCACTGAATGTGCAACTATTCCTCCTCCCACCGCCACTAACCCCCAATTACCAGGCTCCCATTGATGAGACTTCACTTTGATCAGCTTTAGACTGGGGCTACACGACGACTTTGGCAACAACATCTGTCGCGCTGCCAAAATTCCCTGTGTGTCGCTGCTACATCGCAATGCGACCCGGATGGTACCGCGACCGCAAATAAATCCAATGCAGTTGTCAGACTAGCAGCACCCTCAGGGTCACCCTCAGGGTCACAGTGAGACCCCATTCACTGTAAAGTAGCAGTGACACATAGCCAACTTTGTCACATGAGTATTTCTCCTTCGCCTCATTGGGGGACACAGACCGTGGGGTGTATGCTGCTGCTGCCAATAGGAGGCTGACACTAAGTGATACAAAAAAAGTTAGCTCCTCCCCTGCAGTATACACCTCCTGCTGGCTCTCAGCTCCTCCCCTGCAGTATACACCCTCCTGCTGGCTCTCGGCTCCTCCCCTGCAGTAAACACCCTCCTGCTGGCTCTCAGCTCCTCCCCTGCAGTATACATCCTCCTGCCGGCTCTCGGCTCCTCCCCTGCAGTATACACCCTCCTGCCGGCTCCCAGCTCCTCCCCTGCAGTATACACCCTCCTGCCGGCTCCCAGCTCCTCCCCTGCAGTATACACCCTCCTGCCGGCTCTCAGCTCCTCCCCTGCAGTATACACCCTCCTGCCGGCTCTCGGCTCCTCCCCTGCAGTATACACCCTCCTGCCGGCTCCCAGCTCCTCCCCTGCAGTATACACCCTCCTGCCGGCTCTCAGCTCCTCCCCTGCAGTATACACCCTCCTCCTGGCTCTCAGCTCCTCCCCTGCAGTATACACCCTCCTGCTGGCTCTCGGCTCCTCCCCTGCAGTATACACCCTCCTGCTGGCTCTCGGCTCCTCCCCTGCAGTATACACCCTCCTGCTGGCTCTCAGCTCCTCCCCTGCAGTATACATCCTCCTGCCGGCTCTCAGCTAACCAGTTCTTGCTTAGTGTCTGTAGGAGGCACATGGGTCTGTTTCAGACCCCAACGTTTTTGTTTTATTGTTTACTTTTCTGTAAATTTTTATTTTTTAATTAACGGAGTGAAGAGGGCGACGGATCCTTTCAAGGTTCCGATCTCCCCCGAACCATCAACAGGCGAGCACGGCGAGTATACCTCCCCGTACCCTCTCCTGCGACGTGGGAAGCCATGCCTGAGCTGACTTCAGGGGCGACGGTTCCTTCACGGTCCCGATCTCCCCACACCAGCAGCAGGCGACCACATGGAGTGTCGCCTCCATGTATCCTCTCCTGGAGCCAGGCCGAATGCCGGACAACTGGCCCTGTCCACCCGGACTGAACTCCGTGGCTGTACAGAGGCCCCTCTCTATGGCGTCCGAGCAGCCCCCACTGTCCCACCACTGTGAAAGCGGATGGCACAAGGAGGCGGACGGGTCCTCTCCACCTCCCTAACAAAGGGATGATGGATTGAGGCTTATCCCTGCACCGTCCACGCTGCACAGAACAGCGCTGAAACCCACATCCGCGGCGGCTCCATGCCGGGACACGCATCAATGGTGAGTGGATCCATCTTCAGTGGGATATTCACATGCCGACAGGCAGCCTCAGCCACTTCCCTGTGGCCCACCTCTCTGAGGTAACGCTCTGGATAGCTGCAAAAATTTAGTCCCCGGCTTCGGCCGATTTGTAGGCCGCATCCTGGAAGTCTTGCCTGGAACGACCCACTGGTGACGTCCGCCGGCTACAGAAATTTAGGCCCCGGCTTAGGCCTATTCAACATCGTGTCTGTGGCTCCGCCCCCCAAATTGGCGCTTCTCGCTCTCTGCGAGATTTTATCAACTCTGCAGCTCCCGGTGGCCATCTTGGTCCACCCGGCCAGCTCACACTGGGGTGACAGTATTTTTGCATTAAAGGGGCACATCGACTCTACATCAGTACCCGGGTAAGGAAGTACCTGGTCTTAAAGGCACACGATTAGTAGTCCCTGGTCTTAAAGGCACATGACCAGTATTCCCTGGTCTTAAAGGCATATTGGCCAGTATTCCCAGTCTTAAAGGTGCATGACCAGTATTCCCTGGTCTTAAAGGTGAATGACCAGTATTCCCTGGTCTTAAAGGTGCATGACCAGTATTCCCTGGTCTTAAAGGTGCATGACCAGTATTCCCTGGTCTTAAAGGTGCATGACCAGTATTCCCTGGTCTTAAAGGTGCATGACCAGTATTCCCTGGTCTTAAAGGTGCATGACAAGTATTCTCTGAAGACACAAAAGAGAATAGTGAAACCAAAAACACTCAGTTTGAAAAAATGTTGCAGTAATCCGCAAGTGCTAGTAAAAGATGTAAAAAACAGGGTATTTGGTTGATACGTTTTTTGCAAAAAATGTATACTAAGCTGCTCTACCAATCTTCACGGTATACCCTTATCAGAGCAGTCCTAACTAATGTATGCAATCCCTATCTGATGTATTTAAAAACCTGATCATCTGTATATAACCTGTGTGAACAGGGTTCAGAGAGGAAAAATCCATGTGTGCATATAGGGTAGAACAGCTTTTGTGCAGATAGCCCAAAAGGAGTGGTGGAACTCCCCAGTCTTGTAGACACAAGAGAACAATTATGGAAACAGGAACACATGGGCTACTTGCACAGTGAACAAGTCTGTATGATCATGTTCACACACCACCAAGAAACCTGAAGACACAAAAGAGAATAGTGAAACCAAAAACACTCAGTTTGAAAAAATGTTGCAGTAATCCGCAAGTGCTAGTAAAAGATGTAAAAAACAGGGTATTTGGTTGATACGTTTTTTGCAAAAAATGTATACTAAGCTGCTCTACCAATCTTCACGGTATACCCTTATCAGAGCAGTCCTAACTAATGTATGCAATCCCTATCTGATGTATTTAAAAACCTGATCATCTGTATATAACCTGTGTGAACAGGGTTCAGAGAGGAAAAATCCATGTGTGCATACAGGGTAGAACAGCTTTTGTGCAGATAGCCCAAGAGGAGTGGTGGAACTCCCCAGTCTTGTAGACACAAGAGAACAATTATGGAAACAGGAACACATGGGCTACTTGCACAGTGAACAAGTCTGTATGATCATGTTCACACACCACCAAGAAACCTGAAGACACAAAAGAGAATAGTGAAACCAAAAACACTCAGTTGGTCTTAAAGGGGCATGACCAGTATTCCCTGGTCTTAAAGGCGTATGACCAGTATTTCCTGGTCTTAAAGGTGCATGACCAGTATTCCCTGGTCTTAAAGGTGCTTGATCAGTCCGAGGAGCCCTCCGCCGCCGACCCCAGCTTTATCCTCTAGTTCCCCTCAGTGGACTTCTTCACTGACCAATCCATGGTTCTCTGACCAAGAGATTGAATCCCTCTGTGTACCCTCTGTGTTTGGAGTGCTCGCAGGACCAATATACATGGTCCCTATCCTACATGGGAGCCGTCGGCTAGCAGGGGCCGCAAGTATTCTAGAAACGTGCAGGCGTCTAGAAACATACAGGCATCTAGAAAACGGAAGTTTTTCGTTTCCTGCTCCCTCACCAATGATTTGATGACAACAAGGCTCTGAATATGGATTGGATATTGCCTGAGCTTGCCAGAGCTTCAGAGACTAAATTCCCTCGAGAGCATTTGCCATTCAATTCGGATAAGCGATTCACTGGACAGAAGCCTCTACGTGGGATGCCATGCCTGGCCTATTTTTTAAGGGCGACGGGTCCTTTAAAGGGCACCAATCTCCCCACACCATCAACAGACGAGCACACGGAGTGTCGTCTCCATGTTTCCCCTTCTGCATCCAGGCCTAACGCCAGACAACCTGTCCTGTCCACCTGGAGACCTGTACTCTGTGGACATATAGAGGCACCCTTTTTGGCGTACGAGCTCCCCCTCTGCATCACCACTATTTAGTGGATGATGCAAGAAGGCGGACAATTCCTCTCCACTTCCCTGTTAAGAGGTTGATGGATCGAGGGTTCCTAATTTTTATCTCTGCACCGTGAAAAGAGGAGATGGCAAGAGACTATGACCTGCTGGATGCAGCCGCACATTCTGCCATGGGGCAGATTAACCGGGTAGAATCTCCTGTGATATACCTACCAGTATCCCTACCTGATGGGTCATCAATTAAAAATACCACGGACTGTCAGATAGCAAATCTGGTTCGTTCCGTCTTGCGGCTTCGGGTCCAGCGCTTTATCCTCCCTAGTGGCCACATGGATTGCTAGAGCAATGGTCTCCTGTCTGGAGACCTTAACTACCTTGATTCACACCAGCAACAACTGGCCAATCAAATCCTTTGAGCGGGAGACTGACAAAGGATTGTATAAGGATTGTCCAGCACAGTCTAGATCTAAGGGATCTTGGTTCCAAACAGGGGAACGAAAAGTAAGATCGACCCTGGACCTCAAACTTCTAACAACCTTTGACATGGTCCTCCTTCTTTGGATGGAGTTCCTCCGCTCAGCCATTACTTCAACAGAAAAAGGTGCAGTTCCCGGCATCCATTGACATTCGGGTTGCTTGCCCTCTGCAAAAATTCCTTCGCCTTTCCATTCGTCAGCAGCATTTTCAAGTCACAACCTTGTCCTTCGGCCTTGCTTCCGCACCCAGAGTGTTCACTCGGGTCATGGCGGATGTCATGTTTCTCTTGCAATCTAAAGGCGTGCTCATCCTGCCCTGTTTGGTCTGTCTAGCCGCCCTTCCAGGACTACGCTGAGTCGTCTATATCTCTTGCGATACCTTCTCTCCTGGGCTGGCAGCTACACTTAGACAAGTTCTCCTCATTTCCAGCCCAGCAGATATCCTTTTTGAGGATGATCCTGCACACTTCTAGAAAGATGGTAATTCTTCCTCGAGACAAGGTCATGGCCCTTCAACAGGGAGCTCGTGCAAGGAGAGTTCTGAGGACTTGATTACTCACCCCCTCTTTCATTCGATTTGCTAAGAGAGTTCTGAGGAAAAATGGTGACGACAATGGAAGCGGTTTCCTTCGCTCCGCTCGTTTTCAGCAAGTCAAACAGACTTTCAGACAATAGTCTCTGAGCTCCTTCTTCATCCAGGGCCTTTCTCCCGGTTCAATGGTTATTAGTAACTACCAATGCCAGTCTTCTTCTCCCCATCATTGTTCTGGAGATCCGAACGGTAGTCTTACAGCAGGTCCACTGCCTTCTGGCGGGTCACCCTATCCGAATTCAATTGGATAATGCCACGGCGGTGCCTTACGTCAGTCATCTAGCAGGTACCCACGGTCAGGCGCCATGACCGAGGTACCTCACTTTCTCTGATGGGCCGAAGTCTATTATTCGGTGATCTCGGCAGTATATATCCCAGAAGTAGAACTCTGAACGGCAAACAAATTCATCCGTCAGGGTTCCGCCTCAAGTCAGTGGGAACTTCACCCCGAAGTCTTCCATCAGATCTGTCCTTACTGGAGCTCTCCAGTTGTAGGTGGGATGACATCCAGACTGAAGGCCAATGTACTCGAGTTCGTGGTTCGGCCTCGAGATCCAAGAGCCATCGCTCTCCATGCTCTGGTTCTGCCGTGGTACCAGTTTCCGTAACTCCCCTTCCACTGCTTCCAAAAGCCTTTCGGAAGCAGAAAGGGGCCCCAGTGATCCTCAGAGATCCGCACTGACCACGTCCGTTTTTTGTTTGCGGAGCTAGTATCTTCTCGCCTTATCGCAGCACAACTGCAAGTAGGGACTTTCTCACAGGGAGTTTTCACACGTAGTTCTTCCCTATCGCATACCGTTAGATCTTTGGGACCTTATTATTCCTAGGAGCCTTACAGTAGGCTCCTTTTTCATCCGGGCAGACTTTACTATCAGGGAAAGTCGTCCCGTTCTCCTCTGCGATATTCTCACTCTGACGAGTCTTCGGAGCTAGCTTCTCTGCTCTTTCAGACTTTTTTCCCTTATTACCTTCGAGGCAAGGTTGTCCTCAGGCCATCTCCATCCCTTGTTACCAAGGTGGTACTGTATTACCACTGTTATGAGGGCATAGTTCTTCCCTCATCTCTTTTGGCTCCAGTCCACAAAATGGAATAAGATCCCCCATATTCTGGACGAAGTGAGTGCTCTGAGTAGGTAAGTAAGGTTGGACGTTTTATTTGGGCTTCCTGATGGTAGAGGAAGGCTTCCTGACATTTTCAGGAAGGGTTTAGCCGTTTCATCGACCATGATAACATGGTGAATTCTTTTCACCATCCAGGAGTCCTTCCGTGCTAGATGTCAGCCTATCAAGGGTTCTAGGCACCAGGCGTCAGCAAGGCACGCCTGCAAGCTTGCGGATTCGTCCAGTCCGCATGCATTCTTGAAGCACTATAATTCCCACACTTCCACAGATGTGAGTCTGGGCAGGCGGACTCTGCAGGCCGCGGTGGCGCACTTGTAAGTAGCGGTTACACAGGGCCTGATCTATTGTTGTCCCCACCCAGGGACTGCTTTGGGACGTCCCACGGTCTGTGTCCCCCAATGAGGCGAAGGAGAAATAGGGATTTTTGTGTACTCACCGTAAAATCCTTTTCACCGAGCCATTCATTGGGGGACACAGCTCCCACCCTGTTATTAGCTTATGCTTGTTTTTTAGAATATGACATGCTATACGCTCATATATTGTTATTGATCTCCTACTGCTTTTGCACCGAACTGGTTAGCTGAGAGCCAGCAGGAGGGTGTATACTGCAGGGGAGGAGCTAACTTTTTTTGTATCACTTAGTGTCAGCCTCCTATTGGCAGCAGCATACACCCACGGTCTGTGTCCCCCAATGAATGGCTCGGAGAAAAGGATTTTACGGTGAGTACACAAAAATCCCTATTTTTCTCTTGTCTGAGAATATCGGGCTGATTATGCAAATGTGATCATATTTTCTCAGGTGTGGAGAATAATAAAAATAAAATCAGACATGTGCACAGCCCCATAGAATAAAAAAAAAACGGATAGCGCTCGTCCAACTTTTACAGTCGCCTGCACAAGACCTTGTGTCAAAACCGGCGAAACAACCACAGTGTGTGAAGAATCCCTCAGGCGTTGATATTGGGCAGTTCACAATGTCTATGATTTAATATTCGTTTCGCTATTTGTTCATCGTCTCAGTGTTTTATTACACGATTTGTGCTGGGTTATTCACTGAACAGTATAAGTTTCTCTTTCAGCGCCCCTGAGGTCGACTATTTTTTTGAGAATAACGATGAAGCTTACCTGGCTTTGATTTTTGAACAACCTGAAGACTACATGGGAAGAGAGGTAAGGACTCGACACCAGACATGGGTAAACCGGTGTTATTCTGGAGTATTGGAATTAGAGACAACCCCTGACCATAGTGGGGTATATGGGTGTGATAGTAGGGCTCATCCAATTAAGATCCATCTTTATGAGCTAAAATAAAGAGGCGCACTACAGGACTCATCCATCCTTGTATTAAATGAGGCCATTCTTCTGCCTGGCTGCCGTCTAATACTACTTTTTCCACTGCAACAATAAAGTAGAGCTGATATTTATTCACATCTGTATTCACACCTACGCGGCTCTTGCCACACCAGCAATCACCATTTTGGCAGTGGTTTGGTCAGTGAGGATTGGTTGTTAATTTATTTTCTAAATACTCAAAAACATCAATTTAAATAAGCCTTTTGTATACAATCCAAAATGTGACATGCTAAGAGTCCTGCCGGACCTTGGGTTTCGCTCTTTTGGCTTCTTCTGGGGCACTCCCTGTTTCACAATTTAAAAAGACCTGGATGCCATTCGATGCTTTTGAAATTAAAAACCTAATCATCATACATGGAGACAAACCATGAATAGAGCCAATATTACATCCTTCACATAATCCAGCGCCACGGCTCTTTCCCTAAAGTATTTACATCTGAATTAAGCTGATCACAGCTGGTCAGTGGGGAGTATCGGATCTCTCGCTGATCTTATAGGTCACCAATATCACAATAGTGGACTTCCCCTTTAAGTGACCACAAGCACTTTATATCTTACTACTGCAGTCTTTAGGTTTTTGTATTATTTTCTCCCAACTTTT
Source organism: Ranitomeya imitator (assembly GCF_032444005.1). Classification (NCBI taxonomy): domain Eukaryota; kingdom Metazoa; phylum Chordata; class Amphibia; order Anura; family Dendrobatidae; genus Ranitomeya; species Ranitomeya imitator. Next base: position 36,363 of record NW_027194907.1, read on the forward strand.
TTTTATCATTATTATTTTATTGAACTATGTTGAACACATGGTTGTCGTATTTAATGACCATTACTATGTAGAGTAAATTCTGCATTTATTTTCTCTCAGGTTGCTCTGGACATGGTACAGTATCAGGGGGTCTCAGTAAGGCGGGTTCTTAAGGACCAATCCGAATTAGTAGAGCGGCTCAAGGTGTCGTCATTCCCATCTGGTTTCCTCCTGTGTAGGAATGGGTCTATTAGTAAAATTAACCTGTGAGTATCTGCCTTTCTGGCCATGCCTATTCCCCATGTAGTTATGTTGGGTGTTTGTCAACTTATTTGTTTCTTACAGGAAGGAAGAATCTCGTGCGGCGTATACAGAATTCCTGCGGGCACTTCCTGGGGTGACGAGGTTTATTGTTAATCTCATTCAGTGGTCTGCAAACCCTGTTGATGACACAGTAGTCCGTAGGGCTGTAAACAGGTGTGAATATATATCTCGGGAGCGTTTTTGTCTTGTTAGTTGGACTCAACTTTTACATGATTTGTTTTTGTCATTTAGGGATTTTAGAGCTTTTTCCTAAGTGTTACCCTGTTCATACTGTCCATATGGTAACAGTGTGAAACCCTAAATTCTGTCTTCCTGCATCCACCACTAGAGGGAACATGGGAGCGTAGTGAATACAGTGGTATTATTGAGCTTAATGTACCGCCCGTGTTTGCCAACCTTTTTGGCCTAGCGCATCCCTGTAAAAAAAAAAATTAAATAACATTGGAGCGCCCCTATCAAATAATTGTTTTGGAAATGACAAAAAAATATGAAAAATTAGTGTTTTTTTTTTCAATTTACACTGTACCCTATTGAATATACAAAAGTATATACTGTGCCTCCCAGATATATAACATTATACACAGTGCCCCTTAATATTAAAGAAGCGTACTGTGCCCCCTGAATATACAGATCTGGCAAAAAGTAAGAGACCACCACATCAAAACCCTGTCATGGGCAGCCCAATCTCCAGACCTGAACCCCATTGAAAACTTCTGGAATGTAATCAAGAGGATGATGGATAGTCACAAGCCATGAAACAAAGAAGAACTGCTTACATTTGTGCGTCAGAATCAGTGTGAAAAACTGGTGGAAAGCATGCCAAGACGCATGAAAGCTGGGATTAAAAATTATTTGAGGTCTGAAAGCACCGTTTTTTGTTTTTTGTTATTTTGACCATTGTTCTTTGTCAGAAAAAAAAAATATACAAAAAGTATTGCTTGGAAATTCGGAGACATATTGTCAGAAGTTTATAGAATAAATTAAAAATGTACTCAAAAATATACCTATACAGAGAAAAATCAGACAAACTGAACATTTTGCAGCGGTCTCTTAATTTTTGCCAGAGCTGTATGTATATTATGTTAAAACAAAAAAGCACTTGCCTCTGATCAGATACTCCCTGTGTTTTGCCTGTTCTGCTAAAGAAAACAAAAATCACAATCTGTATTTTAAAATAATAATAATAATCTTGCACTTTTCACACAGGCTACTGGGTCTGTTAGTAAGCAGTTATAAAATGTGTTCACCAAACAAACACACCTTTCTTCAGCTCCAGTAAATACTCTGCTTGGTATTAGGCCTGTAAGCCCTGGGCTGGATTATGGGAACAATATTTCCCACCCAGACTCTTTTTGGTTGCTCCTAAATCCTGGACCCAAAATTCAATCAAATTAAAACTCTCAGTAACCTAGTGTTACTGGTACAGACTTTCCATGAGGCCAACCACCTCAGTGATACATATCTGCCATTCAGGACCTTACCTCTTGTCTTTTTTCTTCTCTTATTTGTAGTTCTGTGATATACATGGCGGATCTTGAGTCTTCTATCCAATACTCCTTGCGGGTCGAGGTCGCTCGGTACAGCAAATTCAATGGTGATCGTCTCAGGGCTCTGACGAATTACGTCTCCGTACTGAAAAAGGTGAAGGTTCTACAGTTTCCAGAGTGAACTTGCATACATGTATCTGTAGTGGTAAGACGGCCATGGACTGTGAGCAGTAGGGAGGAGCAAAGATTTGAACTACCCTGGTTCGGCGACCACTTTTTTCCTAAATGGCAGCTGGTCCAGGACAATGCAAACTTTCTCAGTTGGAATTGAAATATCAACAAATTTTAAATTATTATGTCCCCATAATATTATGACATCATATAAGGTCTAGTCACTAGCGCTCATGCAACACCATGGCGTTGTGGGGACTTAGTAATTGCAAGAGGCAACCACGATATCTGCATTTAAGTCCCGGCCAAGGAAGTTCGCACTGCCCTGGTCTGGCTGCTACAGAGTTAACGAAATGGACGCCAGATCAGGTTAGTATGATTTTTTTTTTTTGCTCATCTGAAGTAAGCAGGAATTTACAGTTAGAGCCAGAAATATTTGGACAGTGACACAAGTTTTGTTATTTTAGCTGTTTACAAAAACATGTTCAGAAATACAATTATATATATAATATGGGCTGAAAGTGCACACTCCCAGCTGCAATATGATAGTTTCCACATCCAAATCGGAGAAAGGGTTTAGGAATCATAGCTCTGTAATGCATAGCGTCCTCTTTTTCAAGGGACCAAAAGTAATTGGACAATGGACTCTAAGGGCTGCAATTAACTCTGAAGGCGTCTCCCTCGTTAACCTGTAATCAATGAAGTAGTTAAAAGGTCAGGGGTGGATTCCAGGTGTGTGGTTTTGCATTTGGAAGCTGTTGCTGTGAGCAGACAACATGCGGTCAAAGGAACTCTCAATTGAGGTGAAGCAGAACATCCTGAGGCTGAAAAAAAAGAAAAATCCATCAGAGAGATAGCAGACATGCTTGGAGTAGCAAAATCAACAGTTGGGTACATTCTGAGAAAAAGGAATTGACTGGTGAGCTTGGGAACTCAAAAAGGCCTGGGCGTCCACGGATGACAACAGTGGTGGATGATCGCCGCATACTTAATTTGGTGAAGAAGAACCCGTTCACAACATCAACTGAAGTCCAGAACACTCTCAGTGAAGTAGGTGTATCTGTCTCTAAGTCAGCAGTAAAGAGAAGACTCCATGACAGTAAATACAAAGGGTTCACATCTAGATGCAAACCATTCATCAATACCAAAAATAGACAGGCCAGAGTTAAATTTGCAGAAAAACACCTCAAGAAGCCAGCTCAGTTCTGGAAAAGTATTCTATGGACAGATGAGACAAAGATCAACCTGTACCAGAATGATGGGAAGAAAAAAGTTTGGAGAAGAAAGGGAACGGCACATGATCCAAGGCACACCACATCCTCTGTAAAACATGGTGGAGGCAACGTGATGGCATGGGCATGCATGGCTTTCAATGGCACTGGGTCACTTGTGTTTATTGATGACATAAGAGCAGACAAGAGTAGCCGGATGAATTCTGAAGTGTACCGGGATATAATTTCAGCCCAGATTCAGCCAAATGCTGCAAAGTTGATTGGACGGCGCTTCATAGTACAGATGGACAATGACCCCAAGCATACAGCCAAAGCTACCCAGGAGTTCATGAGTGCCAAAAAGTGGAACATTCTGCAATGGCCAAGTCAATCTCCAGATCTAAACCCAATTGAGCATGCATTTCACTTGCTCAAATCCAGACTTAAAGGGAACCTGTCACCTGAATTTGACGGGACCAGTTTTGGGTCATATGGGCGGAGTTTTCAGGTGTTTGATTCACCCTTTCCTTAGCCGCTGGCTGCATGCTGGCCGAAATATTGGATAGAAGTTCATTCTCTGTCCTCCGTAGTACACGTCTGCGCAATGCAAGATTACCTTTCGCAGGTGTGTACTACGGAGGACAGAGAATGAACTTCAATCCAATATTGCGGCCAGCATGCAGCCAGCGGGTAAGGAAAGGGTGAATCAAACACCTGAAAACTCCGCCCATATGACCCAAAACTGGTCCCGCCAAATTCAGGTGACAGGTTCCCTTTAAGACGGAAAGACCCACAAACAAGCAAGACCTGAAGGCTGCGGCTGTAAAGGCCTGGCAAAGCATTAAGAAGGAGGAAACCCAGCGTTTGGTGATGTCCATGGGTTCCAGACTTAAGGCAGTGATTGCCTCCAAAGGATTTGCAACAAAATATTGAAAATAAAAATATTTTGTTTGGGTTATGTTTATTTGTCCAATTACTTTTGACCTCCTAAAATGTGGAGTGTTTGTAAAGAAATGTGTTCAATTCCTACATTTTCTATCAGATATTTTTGTTCAACCCTTCAAATTAAACGTTACAATCTGCACTTGAATTCTGTTGTAGAGGTTTCATTTCAAATCCAATGTGGTGGCATGCAGAGCCCAACTCGCGAAAATTGTGTCACTGTCCAAATATTTCTGGCCCTAACTGTATACTGTGGAGGATGTGTTGCTGCATGGTTCTATGCATTTACATAAAGTGTCCACTAGAGGGAGCTCGATGTGTGCTAGCACATAATATCACCACTAGAGGGAGCTCGACGTGTGCTAGCACATAATATCACCACTAGAGGGAGCCAGTTCAGTATTTTTATTTGATATTTTTCCTCATTGTAATCCTTATACATTATTGTTTAGTTTTTTACTAAATTAATTTTTAAAGCTAAGGAAATTATTTGTTTATTTAGTTAAAATATATTTATGGGGTCTGTTTCATGTAATAAAAAAAAGTTTTTATGTTTTTCTATGGTTCATTTCATTGTGCATCTATTTCTTACCCAGTACTTTCCTGCTCGCCCCTACTTGCGCACACTACTGGATTCTCTGTATCCTTGGCTGTACAATCAAAGGGGAAAAATGGTGACATACAAGGATTTTGCAGATGCTGTAAATAACAAAGGCCAGGTAAGTTGGATTTGGGACTCGTCGACCCTTCTGCTTCCAATCAGAATGGAAAATCCACATCCCAGCAATTGTTCTAGTCATCGTCCTATATCTCGTGCACCTTTGTGTTTAGGAGCAGGATGCTGTGCTGACCCCACATGTCAACTTCGTCTGGTGTCAGGGTTCCAAGCCGGAATTCCGAGGCTTTCCATGTTCCGTCTGGACACTGTTCCACTTGCTGACAGTCAGAGCCGCGCAGCTTGGATCGGCAGAGACCAGTGAGTGTGATTGTGATTGAGTCATTACAAATTGATAGTTAAGAATAAAATATTTTGATGGATTTTTTTTTTATACCATCACCACGTGAGCAGGCACAACAGGCTGACACTTAGGCCATGTTCTCACAAAGCATAAATGCTGCATTTTTTCACTGCGTTTTTTTTTGTACATACAATCTGCTCATTTTAAAACTACAGTCCAAGTGGATGTAATTTTAGTAAAACTCCTCCCCACTGTGTTTAAAGACGCTGTCAAGCTTTGGGGTTTTTTTTGGTGCGTTCTTTGAGGCTTCTGTAAGAGCTTGAATAACGGCAATTGTGTTCTATAAACGCAGAATCAAAAAGTTTCTGCAGTAAGAAAAAGGGTAAAACACATTAAAAAATGCAATGATCTGAGCAAATTGCTATTGCGCATTTTGCAGAGAAAATGCAATGGAAAAACATTGTGCTCACCCATGTGGACGTGGTCTTACTGTTTTCTGTTGCTCACTTTCCAGTATTACGGTAAAGGAGAGAAGACGCAAAATCATCTAGTTATCGTAAAGTGAGATATTTAAAGGGGTTTCCCTTCTTATAACATAATGGCATAAGAATATACCATCACTTTACGATCAGTGGGGTCTAGTATTTGGGACCCCCACTGTCACTGAGACCACAGCCCTGGTTTAGCACAGCAGCCACATCTAAATGGCCGTGTGCAGGACCCCGATGCAGTTCCTTGCACAGCGTCTGGCTGGGGTGCTGCAGTTCCCCGCGCGGCATCTGGCCGGGGTGCTACAGTTCCTTGCGCGGCGTCTGGCCGGGGTGCTACAGTTCCTTGCGCGGCGTCTGGCCGGGGTGCTGCAGTTCCTTGCACGGCATCTGGCCGGGGTGCTACAGTTCCTTGCGCGGCGTCTGGCCGGGGTGCTGCAGTTCCTTGCACGGCATCTGGCCGGAGTGCTGCAGTTCCTTGCGCGGCGTCTGGCCGGGGTGCTGCAGTACCTTGCGCGGCATCTGGCCGGGGTGCTGCAGTTCCTTGCGCGGCATCTGGCCGGGGTGCTGCAGTTCCTTGCGCGGCGTCTGGCCGGGGTGCTGCAGTTCCTTGCGCGGCGTCTGGCCGGGGTGCTGCAGTTCCTTGCACGGCGTCTGGCCGGGGTGCTGCAGTTCCCCGCGCGGCGTCTGGCCGGGGTGCTGCAGTTCCCCGCGCGGCGTCTGGCCGGGGTGCTGCAGTTCCTTGCACGGCGTCTGGCCGGGGTGCTGCAGTTCCCCGCGCGGCGTCTGGCCGGGGTGCTGCAGTTCCCCGCGCGGCGTCTGGCCGGGGTGCTGCAGTTCCTTGCACGGCGTCTGGCCGGGGTGCTGCAGTTCCCCGCGCGGCGTCTGGCCGGGGTGCTGCAGTTCCCCGCGCGGCGTCTGGCCGGGGTGCTGCAGTTCCTTGCACGGCGTCTGGCCGGGGTGCTGCAGTTCCCCGCGCGGCGTCTGGCCGGGGTGCTGCAGTTCCTTGCACGGCGTCTGGCCGGGGTGCTGCAGTTCCCCGCGCGGCGTCTGGCCGGGGTGCTGCAGTTCCTTGCACGGCGTCTGGCCGGGGTGCTGCAGTTCCCCGCGCGGCGTCTGGCCGGGGTGCTGCAGTTCCCCGCGCGGCGTCTGGCCGGGGTGCTGCAGTTCCTTGCACGGCGTCTGGCCGGGGTGCTGCAGTTCCCCGCGCGGCGTCTGGCCGGGGTGCTGCAGTTCCCCGCGCGGCGTCTGGCCGGGGTGCTGCAGTTCCCCGTGCGGCGTCTGGCTGGGGTGCTGCAGTTCCTTTCCCGGCGTCTGGCCGGGGTGCTGCAGTTCCCCGCACGGCGTCTGGCCGGGGTGCTGCTCTGCAAGACAAAACAGCAAAGTGTGCCCAACGCTAAACCAGCGTATCAACTCCTTCATTATCATGATGGAGGAATTTTAGAAAACTTTTTTTTCACTTGCTTCTACTCTATGTCTGGCTTAATATTTTCCTAAATAGAGCGAAAAAAATATATATATATAACACATCCCTTCTATGGGGGGGGGGGGGTTGTGGCAGACTTTAGCGCTGTAATGGGGACCATTAAAGATTACTTTAGGTTTCCTATCATTTTATTAAATCATAAATAATATATAATAAAATAATTTATTTAAGTCTTTTTTGAGGGAATGTTCACTTCCGTATTACCAAATTGATAAAATTCCACCCCCAAGTGTTAGATCTATCTATCGTCAATAAAATAATAATGTCACCTGTTTTGTCTCCTTGTCTGAAATGTTTTCTGTCTCGTTAAGATCCACAGGAGGTTTTGAAGGCCATGCGTAATTATGTCCGATACTTCTTTGGTTGCAAGGAGTGCGCCCGTCACTTTGAGGAAATGGCTAAAGAGTCGATGAACGGCGTCCGTAGTCTGGATGAGGCCATCAGATGGTTGTGGATCAGCCATAACCGGGTTAATAAGAGACTGGCTGGTGAGTCCATAATTAAGTAGAGAGCAAGGAGAAGATTCCTCTACTTCCTTCATGGGGGATAATAGCGCTGCCAGTGGGAGGGAGAACTCGGGCTGGATTCTGACGTCTGTCATATACAGTCAGTGTTCGGATCATGATACCCATCCTGACTAATGGTTCACTGACCTGACATAAATGCCCCATGTGTGATTATGAGGCACGTGGTTCAGATCTGGAGGGCTGAATATTGGGGGTCTACAAAAGGTATAGGGTGCACTACAGATATAGGCGTAAATGACCTATAGACGGGTGCAGCACCATGCATGAAGGGAAATGTGGAAGAAAAAAAGAAAAAGGTCAATGCGTGGAAATGGTGCACTCCAGAAAAAAATATTTTTTGCAAAATGGTATAAATTTATTAACTAACTCTGAGACAAACAGAAACGCCCAAAAATTATTAAAAACAATACAAAAACAGCACAACCACATCCCTGGGATTAATCCATAGAAAAGTCAATAAAGACTATAATATAAGTGGACAATAAATAGGACTGTCCCCGTTTATACAACTCTGGCATAGCAAGGCAGAGATCAATACACAATAAGCAATATGCAAAATTCTATAGTGGAATCAACATTTGAAAGCCGTATAATTTGCAAAGTAAAAAATAGCATATAAGACCAAAAGTGGGCATCCCCAGAGACGGTAAACAAGCACATGTAAATAGTTGGGCCCAACAAAACCCCCATAACCTGTTAGGACATAGAGACATGCATACGATATATGTATATAAGTCGCGTATGTTTGTAAGGGCAAGGTGATAAACGGTCCCAGGTATGATAGCCTATAGGCAAAATTGTAATAAAGTAAATAATCATTAAGGTGAAAGCACCAATAAGAGCTGTAGGGAATCAATGTAAATCACCTATGTCAAGCAGTCAGAGGATCAAGCCAAAAAGTCAAGAATGTCCATAATGAGGGGAAAGCAGTCCCGGGACCCGACCCGAGTATAAGCCTAGGCCCCTAATTTTGCCACAAAACCTGGGAAAACGTAATGACTCGAGTATAAGCCTAGGGTGGGAAATGCAGAAGCTACTGGTAAATTTCAAAAATAAAAATAGATACCAATAAAAGTAAAATTAATTGAGACATCAGTAGGTTAAGTGTTTTTGAATATCCATATTGAATCAGGAGCCCCATATAATGCTCCATACAGATCATGATGGCCCCATAAGATGCTCCATACAATAAATATGCCCCATATAATGCTGCACAAAGGTTAATAATGGCCCCATAAGATGTGCATGTGCCTGATGAAGAGACCTGAATAGTTTTTGGAATCCCATGGTTTGTTGAAAAAAAAAAAGCCACCCAAAGAAAAAACGGAAGGCGCGTTCAAGCAATCAGGTATAAAATAGAAGTGTAGGAGAAAAAAAACTGGTTGAAAAACCGGCAACTGTGGAACATGTGCATGGAAGAAAAGAAAAACGCTACAGGAAAAAAAATTCACTGCTCGCAGCGCGTTTAATGCCATGTAAAAAAAAAAAATACAAAATATTTTTTTAGGAAATTGTAAGGGATTAGTAAAACAAAGTGCTATTTTGCTATTTTCCTGCTAGAAATACCCTCTTGTCCATGGGGTGAGTTTTACATTGCAGGTAATAGTTACCAGAGCTCATGGACAAGAAGAGCAGTGTAGCTTTTAAAAAAAAAAAAAAAAAATCGAAAACCCCTTTAATTCTGAATGTATATTATAGAAATGTAATGGATGCATTATTTAGGACACAGACTTGATCACTAACCATATCACCTTTTCATAGGAGATATAACTGAAGATCCTGATTTTCCAAAGATTCAGTGGCCTCCTAAAGAGCTCTGTTCAGACTGCCAGAAAATGGTAGATCATAACATGACCTGGGACGAGCCCGCCGTACTCCGCTTCATGAAGATTCGCTTTTCTGAGGACAATTTATCATACGACTACTTGGAGGATGAGGCAGTCATGTTGGCAAAGCAGAGAAACGGAACATCCGAAGTCAGGTCCAAACGAGAGGCTGGTGTTGGAGAAAAGGGTCCCGAGAAAACAACTCTAAGTGATGTCCAAATTCCACCGGTCAAAGAAGATGATCCTGGGGAGCTACCTGTAGCTTCAAAAGGAAAACTTAACCCCAAACACCGGCCCTCCATAATAAAAATGAAATCTTTTACAGCTTTGGATGCAAATAAGGGGGAAGAAGAGAACATTGTGGATTTAGACTCCTTCGAACATAATTTTTTTCCTCGTAGAACATTAAAGGATTCAAACTCTCAGAAGAATAGATATGCCGTCCAGCCGGAGAGAATGGTAGATCTTCCCGATGCCAAGTTTGACCAAGACGCAGTAAGAGCTCGCCTGCATAAAAGGGGGATAGATGCAAATTATCTCATTGGGGTGGGAGTAGAGAACGGGGATGTGATCGGGAAAAGGCGTTGGGTGAAGATGCTGGAAGTTGGGTTCTCTCGACTGGACCTCAGCATCTGCGTCATCTTGTACTTCCTCTCCAGCATGTGTCTCCTAGCGATGTACCTGTACCTAAGCTTCCGGTCCCGGCTCAGACAGCGGTGTTTGTTTTCACAACCATGATGCCAGCGTTGATATTCGGTTTTACAGGACAGCAGACCTGATGTTTTACGAAACTGGACATTCTGCTAGAGAACAATGTGCCGTCATAATCTGTGGAAGTTCTGTACCAATAGAGCAAAACCACTGGAGACCAAAACTGAGCTCATCGTAGTTGTCTTATCCACTGAGGTTTTAAAAAAATAAGTTAAAACTTAAAAAAAAAAATAAAATTGGGGTTTATTAAAATGGCCAGGGTGTAATAATACATGGATGTCCGGAGACGTGTTCACATCCTTGTTACTATGGCCAGACATATATTGCCAGGATACATACAATATGGGATTTTCAATTACATCAGCAGCCAAATAACCTGAAATAGAATCAAGTAAAGTGCCGGACATACGTGCCTGTTCACAAGCGAAATCCTGAAAAATCAGCTGATATATAGTCAAGACATTCCCTAATTGTGTAACGTCCTAATACTCAATAACTTGTTCAGCACAGAAAAGTCCAAGGTTTGGGTTTTTTTTTTCTTCTTTTACAGCTTTTTAATATTTCTTTGTGTAACAACCTGTCGTCGAAGACACGCAATGGGCAAAATTTATAATCATGACCAATTACTTAAATATCTATTCACACCATTATTTTCCAATACCCAAGGCTGTATTCATACTGCACACAGACATAACTGAAAGGCAAGATTTTAGGGCAGGCCAGCTTTTGGACAATACCTGGAATTAGAGCATGTTGGGAAGTAAGGGAAAGGAAGTTCTAACATTTATAGTGCTGGTAGAATGCTGAGTAAGGCCGGTTTCACACATCAGTGTCTCCGGTACGTGTGGTGACAGTTCTCACGTACCGGAGACACTGACATATGTAGACCCATTCAAATGAATGGGTCTATGCACATGTCAGCGTGTTTTCATGGACCGTGTGTCCATGTGCAAAACACGCAGACATGTCCGTTTTCACCCAGGCTGCAAAATGTGCCACACACATGCACACAGAGAACAGTGTGCACGGATGGCCACCAGGAAAGTAGCGCTACTGTAAGCGCTGTTCCCCTGCGTGTGGTGCTGAATGCGGCTTTCATCCATTCTCCCCTGCTGTGCCGGTGAGCAGCGGAGAATGAATGAAAAACCCAACGTGGTGTCCCCCTATGTTTTTAAACCAACACGGCAAAACTCACAGGTGTGGGCTGCTATTCTCAGGCTGGTAAGGCACCATGAATATGGGCCCCCAGCCTAAAAACAGCAGCCCACAGCTGCCCAGAAAAAAGGCGCATCTATTAGATGTGCCAATTCTGGAGCTTTGCCCGGTTCTTTCCACTTGCCCTGTAGCGGTGGCAAGTGGGGTAATGGGGGGGGGGGGTTAATGTCACCTTCCTATTGTAAGACACCTCTCCATTATTAATCCTATAGTAAGTAAAGAGCTAAATAAACACCACACAGTAAGAATAAAGTATTTTATTGAAATCATACACCACACAGTTTTGCCATCTTTATTGTACTGGTAATCCAAGCGACGCCCTCGATCTCCTGTAAAAAAATAAAATAAAAAAAATAAACCAACAATATACACGTACCTGTTTGGCATTCAGTCAGTCCCACGTCGTAATCCATATCTAGGGGATAGACCATTTACAACCGGGATCGGTGCTAATGCGACTGGCCCAGCTGTAAACTGCTGGGGAATGAATGGGATGCTGCGGGTGCAGGCTCAGTAACTAGCGATGACGTCACTGAGTCTGTGCTCGCTGCCAGCATGAACTCCAGTGACCTCAGGACCATGGGAGAATGCAAGTAATGAGGTCACTGTGACAGAGCTTGAACTCCCGTGACCTCATCACTTGCATTCTGAGGTCACAGGAGTTCATGCTGGCAGCGAGCACAGACTCTGTGACATCAGCGCTAGTTACTGAGCTTGTGCCCGCTGCTATTCATTCTTCCCTACTTGCCGGCCGAGCAGGGGAGAACGGAAGACAGCCGTGTTCAGCACCAGCCGCAGGGGAACAGCGCTTACAGTAGCGCTACTTCCTCGGCAGCCATCCGTGTGGTACTGATGCAGCACGCTGTTGCCACAAGTGTGCTGCACGTAGTACACACAGACACATATCTCTGGTACCAATTTTTCCGGTACCAGAAATATCAGGACGTGTGAAACCGGCCTAAGAGGAACTGATTACGCCAAAAAAAGGGCAGATGGCAACTTACAAAGCATGAACGTTCTTGTAAATTAAACCAGTATGTGCACCAAAATCAGTTTTAGCTTGCATTGGGGTGAGAGCAACAAGACCATGCTCTTTGTAGGTTTTGGGGAAGGAACAAACACACTTCAAAAGTGATGGTTTATACAAAGATTAGGCTGTCGGTATTAGACTTACTAGAAAGGAAAAGAAAAGTGGCGCTACTGATCGCTTTGTCATTAGGGGGATCACATGCACTTCTGATCCCAGACCAAGCTGCTATCCATAAAAGTCCAAAAAGCTGCTCAGCAAGGATGTCTCTCACATCCAAGCACTCAGTGTTAAATCTGCGGCACTCAAGAATGACTTTAAAACAATAATAATAATCTTTATTTTTATATAGCGCTAACATATTCCGCAGCGCTTTACATTTTGCATACATTATCATCACTGTCCCAGATGGGGCTCACAATCTAGAATCCCTATCAGTATGTCTTTGGAATGTGGGAGGAAACCGGAGTGCCCGGAGGAAACCCACGCAAACACGGAGAGAACATACAAACTCTTTGCAGATGTTGTCCTGGGTGGGATTAGAACCCAGGACCCCAGTGCTGCAAGGCTGCTGTGCTAACCACTACGCCACCGTGCTGCCCCTAAAACTATCCTTTATTCATCCCTTCCAGACAGTGATGGCCGTGTGGTCCAAGTGAGGCCAGACCTCTGCAATAATGGTGGTTTTACTCAACATGCACACTGCACCTTGGCCAGGTCTCCACCGGGAGCTGAAGTTGGTGCTTGGTAATTGATACTAACTTTGATCCCCGCTGGGCACCAGTCCACAAACTTAGTGGCGCGCTCGGTCTTGGTGACAGCAATAGCATCCTTGACATCCTTAGGTATCACATGGCCAAGATAAATACAGGAAACAAGCCACGTTTGCCATGTCCAGGGTCACAGTTTACCGCCTGGCTGGTAGTCTCAAAGCAAGCGATAATGGTTTCCAGAAACATCATTTTTGCCTTGTGCCAATGATTCCAGGAAACCCGATCTCTTGTATTATTCTTTTTCCGGAAAGACAAGTGATCCGGCCAAAACTGTTCCCTATAAAATGTGCACTTGAAGTTTAAACTTCCTGTATAGATGTTACTGGACTTGTTGAGCTCATTATTGAGTGGATTGCCCTTCTTCCTTTCCAGATTGCTCAGCTTAGAAAGAACACTGCCAGGCAATGGTCATGAATGGCACTTCATACATTATTTTGGTAGCACTTTGGCGCACTGTATGTCACATGCAGGGCACGTAATTTGGTGTCCGGTTCCAGTAATGGGATGTACTATAACTTTCAACCCGTCTATTGGATTCCACAGTGCAAGCAACCAAAAGACCTATGATAAACTCTACATTTAGTCCCAACCGATATGGACAATTAGAATCTAGTGATGAGCGAATATACTCGTTACTCGAGATTTCCCGAGCACGCTCGGGAAATCTCGAGCAACAAGTATACTCGCTCATCACTAGTAGAATCCTTCTTGGACTGTAGTATGTTGCTCCTAATGGCTGTCACTAGTAACCTTGCAAAAAAAATTTTGCGAACCACACAAATGATTCCATAAAGTATGGTACTGGTGGCACCATGCTGAGGGACACTTCTCTCCAGGGAAGGCTGGTAAAGGTAGGTTAGGGGATTGCAGCAAAAATTAGGAAAATAGGATATTTATTATAATTTGGGGTTCTTGAAAACTTTTGAACACTGACCACATTGTCCGGTATTACATGAAGTAGGGAACAGCCCAGGCTTGTAGCATCTCGTCACACATTTTCTCAGGTTTGTCAGATAACCATGTGCCGACAACCTGCTGACTTGTGTGTTTATAATTCTTTGTTATTTTTGTCCAAAGCTTGAAAGATATCCAAGTCCTTGTGTGCCTGAGCAGATTCTAAGGACAATACATACTTAAACATATTGACTGGATTTATATACAGTAAATTCAATAAGTAGCCAAATAGAATCAGGCAAAGGACAGTCCCTCCAAGGAGCAGGACCTAGACCAGTCTGAGTAGGACAAGAACACATTAGCTTTGTGTAACCATAATTGAATTGTCTTTGGGCCAGGTCTTGCCTTCTGCTTCCGTGTGAAACTTCTACTTTCTTTGTCTTCCATTTCAAAGTGGTAAATTGAGGAATAAAGAATGTTGCATGTGAAGTATTGATTGGAAGGAGATGCACATGGACTAGACTTTACTTCCTTGAATTCTTTGACATTGGTCACTGTGGTCATTGTAACATGATAGTATCAAGGTGACACTAAATCATGAGATTCTAGAAGAGGGAGAGAGATTCTTTCAGCTTTTGGACATTTTCCTCATTTCAGATCCATATTTCCCTGTTAATATGGGTTACCCAGGACTATCTCTCTCTCTCTCTATATATATATATATATCTCTATCTATCTCTATCTATCTCTCTCTATCTATCTATCTCTCTCTATCTCTCTCTATCTATCTCTCTCTCTCTATCTATCTCTATCTCTCTCTATCTCTCTCTATCTCTCTCTATCTCTATCTCTCTCTATCTCTCTCTATCTATCTCTCTCTCTCTCTCTATCTCTCTCTATCTCTCTCTATCTCTATCTATCTCTCTCTATCTCTCTCTATCTCTCTCTATCTCTATCTATCTCTATCTATCTCTATCTATCTCTATCTATCTCTATCTATCTCTATCTATCTCTATCTATCTCTATCTCTATCTATATCTATATATCAATATATCAATATATATATCAATATATATCTCTATCTATATATATATATATCTCTATATCTCTCTCTATATATATATCTATATATCTCTATATATCTATATATATATATCTCTATATATATATATATCTCTATATATATATATATCTCTATATATATATATATATATCTCTATATATATATATATATATCTCTATATATATATATATATATCTCTATATATATATATATCTCTATATATATATATATATATATCTCTATATATATATATATATATCTCTATATATATATATCTCTATATATATATATCTCTATATATATATCTCTATATATATATATCTCTATATATATATCTCTATATATATATCTCTATATATATATCTCTATATATATATCTCTATATATATATCTCTATATATATATCTCTATATATATATCTCTATATATATATATCTCTATATATATATATCTCTATATATATATATCTCTATATATATATATATCTCTATATATATATATCTCTATATATATATATCTCTATCTCTCTCTATATATATATATATATCTCTCTATATATATATATATATCTCTCTATATATATATATATCTCTCTATATATATATATCTCTCTATATATATATATATATATATATATATCTCTCTCTCTATATATATATATATATATATATATACAGTGGGGCAAAAAAGTATTTAGTCAGTCAGCAATAGTGCAAGTTCCACCACTTAAAAAGATGAGAGGCGTCTGTAATTTACATCATAGGTAGACCTCAACTATGGGAGACAAACTGAGAAAAAAAAATCCAGAAAATCACATTGTCTGTTTTTTTAACATTTTATTTGCATATTATGGTGGAAAATAAGTATTTGGTCAGAAACAAACAATCAAGATTTCTGGCTCTCACAGACCTGTAACTTCTTCTTTAAGAGTCTCCTCTTTCCTCCACTCATTACCTGTAGTAATGGCACCTGTTTAAACTTGTTATCAGTATAAAAAGACACCTGTGCACACCCTCAAACAGTCTGACTCCAAACTCCACTATGGTGAAGACCAAAGAGCTGTCAAAGGACACCAGAAACAAAATTGTAGCCCTGCACCAGGCTGGGAAGACTGAATCTGCAATAGCCAACCAGCTTGGAGTGAAGAAATCAACAGTGGGAGCAATAATTAGAAAATGGAAGACATACAAGACCACTGATAATCTCCCTCGATCTGGGGCTCCACGCAAAATCCCACCCCGTGGGGTCAGAATGATCGCAAGAACGGTGAGCAAAAATCCCAGAACCACGCGGGGGGACCTAGTGAATGAACTGCAGAGAGCTGGGACCAATGTAAACAAGGCCTACCATAAGTAACACACTACGCCACCATGGACTCAGATCCTGCAGTGCCAGACGTGTCCCACTGCTTAAGCCAGTACATGTCCGGGCCCGTCTGAAGTTTTGCTAGAGAGCATTTGGATGATCCAGAGGAGTTTTGGGAGAATGTCCTACGGTCTGATGAAACCCAAACTGGAACTGTTTGGTAGAAACACAACTTGTCGTGTTTGGGAGGAAAAAAGAATACTGAGTTGCATCCATCAAACACCATACCTACTGTAAAGCATGGTGGTGGAAACATCATGCTTTGGGGCTGTTTCTCTGCAAAGGGGCCAGGACGACTGATCCGGGTACATGGAAGAATGAATGGGGCCATGTATCGTGAGATTTTGAGTGCAAACCTCCTTCCATCAGCAAGGGCATTGAAGATGAAACGTGGCTGGGTCTTTCAACATGACAATGATCCAAAGCACACCGCCAGGGCAACGAAGGAGTGGCTTCGTAAGAAGCATTTCAAGGTCCTGGAGTGGCCTAGCCAGTCTCCAGATCTCAACCCTATAGAAAACCTTTGGAGGGAGTTGAAAGTCCGTGTTGCCAAGCGAAAAGCCAAAAACATCACTGCTCTAGAGGAGATCTGCATGGAGGAATGGGCCAACATACCAACAACAGTGTGTGGCAACCTTGTGAAGACTTACAGAAAAACGTTTGACCTCTGTCATTGCC